>NC_052176.1:4152226-4178424 GCF_902713615.1 Scyliorhinus canicula | reverse complement strand
TCCGCTGGGCCCAACCTACAGTCAGCAGAAGCTGGTGGAACTTTTGGTTACAGGAGATTTATTTATACCACACTCTAAGGGGAACGTGTCCCTTTGTGCGATCACATTGTGTCCTTACTCACAGATAATACATCCAAGGGCAGGGAAAACAAACTTTAAACACCACCAACTCTGGTAAACCCTGAGCTTCCCGCAGCACAGCCCATCCAGATCCCTCACGTAGGAGAGGGTACTTCTTGTCCTTCCTTATCTCTGTAACCTCCTCCAGCCCCTACAACCCTCCCTATCTCTGTAACATCCTCCAGCCCCTACACCCCTCCCTATCTCTGTAACCTCCTCCCGCCCCGACACCCCTCCCTATCTCTGTAACCCCCTCCAGCCCTTACAACCCTCCCTATCTCTGTAACCTCCTCCAGCCCCTACACCCCTCCCTATCTCTGTAACCTCCTACAGCCCCTCCAACCCCTCCCTATCTCTGTAAGCTCCTCCAGCCCCTCCAACCCTCCCTATCTCTGTAACCTCCTCCAGCCCCTACAACCCTCTCTATCTCTGTAACCTCCTCCAGCCCCTACACCCCTCCCTATCTCTGTAACCTCCTCCAGCCCCTACAACCCTCCCTATCACTGTAACCTCCTCCAGCCCCTACACCCCTCCCTATCTCTGTAACCTCCTCCAGCCCCTACAACCCTCCCTATCTCTGTAACCTCCTCCTGCCCCCTACATACCTCCCTATCTCTGTAACCTCCTCCAGCCCCATACAACCCTCCCTATCTCTGTAACCTCCTCCAGCCCCCTACAACCCTCCCCATCTCTGTAACCTCCTCCAGTCCCTACACCCCTCCCTATCTCTGTAACCTCCTCCAGCCCCCTACATCCCTCCCTATCTCTGTAACCTCCTCCAGCCCCCTACAACCCTCCCTATCTCTGTAACCTCCTCCAGCCGCTACAACCCTCTCTGCCTCTGTAACTTCCTCCAGCCCCGTCAACCCTCCCTATCTCTGTAACCTCCTCCAGCCCCTACACCCCTCCCTATCTCTGTAACCTCCTCCAGCCCCTACAACCCCCTCCCTATCTCTGTAACCTCCTCCAGCCCCGACAACCCTCTGTGGGGGGGGAAGAAAAGCCTCAAAATCTGTTCTCAACCGCATGGCGTTGGTAAAACTTAATTTAATTCGGGAAAACTGTGTGCACACAGTTCAGGCAGACCCCGCACCACACTGCAGCCTGCGAAAGTCAGCTCTGATCATAGTCAGAATTACATGCACATAGATTCAAAGTTCTTCAAAGTCACAAGCAGGTATTGACGGCAGTGAATCATTCGGAAAAATACAAAGTGATAAATATGCATATTTTCTGGTCTCTGTAATGGGAAAACGATTAAAGAATACAATGTTTCCTTACAATTCCATGGGTTTGTGCTTGACATATTTAACTTCTAGAAGAGGTGTGAATGTGTTGGACGATGGATCCCTTAGATTTACTGGGACCTCCTGTGTTTCCCTTTTCATATTCACAAGCTCCGTGAGATGATTAAATCATTTCCAATGTGGGTGACTTTAACCCCTTGCTTGCTGGTTTTCCTTTGGTATATGTTTAACCCCTTGCCTGCTGGTTTGCCCTTCAACTGCTATTACAATAGTTTGAGACATCTTTATTATACCAATCCTGACACATATAGCAATTTCTTCCGCTAACACCTCCCTATCTCTGTAAACTCCTCCAGCCACCTGTAACCCTCCCTATCTCTGTATCCTCCTCCAGTCCCGACAACCCTCCCTGTCTCTGTAACCTCCTCCAGTCCCTACAACCCTCCCTATCTCTGTAACCTCCTCCAGGCCTTACAACCCTCCCTATCTCTGTAACCTCCTCCAGTCCCCTACATCCCTCCCTATCTCTGTAACCTCCTCCAACCCCCTACAACCATCCCTATCTCTGTATCCTCCTCCAGTCCCGACAATCCGCCCTATCTCTGTAACCTCCTCCAGTCCCTACAACCCTCCCTATCTCTGTACCCTCCTCCAGTCCCGACAACCCTCCCTAACTCTGTAACCTCCTCCAGTCCCTACAACCCTCCCTATCTCTGTAACCTCCTCCAGTCCCTACAACCCTCCCTAACCTCTGTAACCTCCTCCAGTCAGCTAACTCAGCTCACTCACTCAGCTCACTCAGCTAAATCGCTGGCTTTTAAAGCAGACCAAGGCAGGCCAGCAGCACGGTTCGATTCCCGTACCAGCCTCCCCGGACAGGCGCCGGAATGTGGCGACTAGGGGCTTTTCACAGTAACTTCATTGAAGCCTACTCGTGACAATAAGCGATTTTCATTTCATTTCATCTCTGTAACCTCTTCCAGCCCCGACAACCCTCCTTATCTCTATCACCTCCTCCAGCCCCTACAACCCTTCCTATCTCTATAACCTCCTCCAGTCCCTACAACACTCCCTATCTCTGTAACCTCCTCCAGCCCCTACAACCCTCCCTCTCTCTGTAACCTCCTCCAGCTCCTACAACCCTCCCTATCTCTGTAACCTCCCGCCCCTACAACCCTTCCTATCTCTGTAACCTCCTCCAGCCCCTACAACCCTCCCTATCTCTGTAACCTCCTCCAGTCCCGACAACCCTCCCTAACTCTGTAACCTCCTCCAGTCCCTACAACCCTCCCTATCTCTGTATCCTCCTCCAGTCCCGACAACCCTCCATATGTCTGTATCCTCCTCCAGTCCCGACAACCCTCCCTATCTCTGTAACCTCCTCCAGCCCCTACAACCCTCCCTATCTCTGTAACCTCCTCCAACCCCGACATCCCTCCCTATCTCTGTAACCTCCTCCAGCCCCTACAACCCTCCCTATCTCTGTAACCTCCTCCAGCCCCGACAACCCTCCCTATCTCTGTAACCTCCCCAGCACCGACGACCCTCCCTATCTTTGTAACCTCCTCCAGCCCCCACAACCCTCCCTATCTCTGGAACGTCCTCCAGCTTCCTCCAATCCTCCCTCTCTCTGGAACCTCCTCCAGTCCCTACAACCCTCCCTATCTCTGTAACCTCCTCCAGCCCCTACAACCCTCCCTATCTCTGTAACCTCCTCCAGTCCCGACAACCCTCCCTAACTCTGTAACCTCCTCCAGTCCCTACAACCCTCCCTATCTCTGTATCCTCCTCCAGTCCCGACAACCCTCCCTATCTCTGTAACTTTCTCCAGCCCCGACAACCCTCCTTATCTCTGTAACCTCCTTCTGTCCCTACAACCCTCCCTATCTCTGTCACCTCTTCCAGCCCCGACAACCCTCCCTATCTCTGTAACCTCCTCCAGCCCCTACCACCCTCCCTATCTCTGTAACTTCCTCCAGCTCCTACAACCCTCCCTATCTCTGTAACCTCCTCCAGCCCCGACAACCCTCCTTATCTCTGTAACCTCCTTCAGTCCCTACAATCCTCCCTGTCTCTGTAACATCCTCCAGCCCCTGCAACCCTCCCTATCTCTGTAACTTCCTCCAGCTCCTACAACCCTCCCTTTCTCTGTAACCTCCTCCAGCCCCTACAACCCTCCTTATCTCTGTCACCTCCTCCAGCCCCTACCACCCTCCCTATCTCTGTAACTTCCTCCAGCTCCTACAACCCTCCCTATCTCTGTAACCTCATCCAGCCCCGACAACCCTCCTTATCTCTGTAACCTCCTTCAGTCCCTACAATCCTCCCTGTCTCTGTAACATCCTCCAGCCCCTACAACCCTTCCTATCTCTGTAACCTCCTCCAGCCCCGACAACCCTCTTTCTATCCATCTAACTTGCACATCTTTGGACACTAAGGGACAATTTAGTACGGCCAATCCACCTAACCTGCCCATCTTTGGACACTAAGGGACAATTTAGCACGGCCAGTCCACCTAACCTGCACATCTTTGGACACTAGGGGACAATTTAGCACGGCCAATCCACCCAACCTGCACATCTTTGGACACTAAGTGACAATTTAGCACGGCCAGTCCACCTAACCTGCACATCTTTGGACACTAAGGGACAATTTAGCATGGCCAATCCACCCAACCTGCACATCTTTGGGCATTAAGGGACAATTTAGCACGGCCAATCCACCTAACCTGCACATCTTTGGACTGTGGGAGGAAACCGGAGCACCCGGGGGAAACCCACGCAGACGTGGGGGGAACGCGCAGACTCCGCACAGACTGTGACCCGAGCCGGGAATCGAACCTGGGACCCTGGTGCTGTGAAGCCACTGTGCTACCGTGCAGCCCCTGTTTATTTTTTTTTTAGCTCTGTTGGTTGAAGGATAAATATTGGCCCCAGCAACACCGGGGCCGGAGCACCCCTCAACCCCCCACCCCCCCACCCACACTACCCCCACCCTCTGCCACTCGGACCCCACTCTTCCGCCAATAGCGACCGAGGGAACCTGTGACATCGACCCGAGCTCTGGGTTGACGTCTCAACGAAAGACGGCACCGCCTGACAGTGTCGCTCGCCCTCAGTACCGTACCTCCGCAGCCACCCTGGGCAGGCGGCACTGTGAGTAGCCCCTGCCAACCCGACGGTTCGTTGGGGCAGAGTGGGGGAGGGGTGATCTTTTCCAAGGCTCCACCACCGGGTGACCTGGGCCCTGGGGGCGACTTAACACGCAAAACCTGCGGTATTGTGGGCGGTTTTGGTCTCCTTCTCTGAGGAAGGATGTTCTTGCTCCCGAGGGAACGCAGCGAAGGTTTACCAGGCTGATTCCAGGGATGGCGGGGCTGACGCGTGAGGAGAGATTGACGGGGTTGGGATTGATCTCGCTGGAGTTCAGAAGAATGAGGGGGGGGGGGGATCTCGGAGAGACTTATAAAATTCTAACAGGACTAGACAGGGTAGATGCAGGGAAGATGTTACCAATGATGGGTGTGTCCAGAACCAGGGGTCACAGTCTGAGGATTCTGGGTAAACCATTTCGGACAGAGATAAGGAGACATTTCTTCACACAAAGAGTGGTGAATTCATTACCACAGGAAGTAGTTGATGCTAAAACATTGAATATATTCAAGAGGCGGCTGGATACGGCACTTGGGGAGAATGGGATCAAAGGTTATGGGAGAAAGCAGGATTAGGCTATTGAGTTGGATGATCAGCCATGATGGTGATGAATGGCGGAGCGGGCTCGAAGGGCCAAAAGGCCTCCTCCTGCTCCTATTTTCTATATATCTATGTATAAGAACGGTCCATGCTTGCCGTTGCCCCCACAATCGATTGACTTCCCCCACCCCTCAAATCAGGCCACCTCCCTCCCTCCCCTCCCCTCAGCGACCGCCATCTCCACACCACAGGGCTGGGATCTTCCAATATCGCCGTAGGCCCCAGATCTGATTTTATTTGGGAAAGGTGGGTGGCTGACACTCCCATTTTGTCGGCTGCAAAACCTTAGGAATATTGGATTCAAAGTATTTGGCAATTTAAGGGTTAAACGCCTGAGTCTCTCTCTGTAATCTAAAGATGCGCAGGTTAGGTGGATTGGCCGTGCTAAATTGCCCCTTAGTGTCCAACGATGTACAGGTTAGGCGGGGTTATGGAAATAGGGGAGGGGTGTGGGTCTGGGTAGGATGCTCTTTCAGAGGGCCAGTGCCGACTCGATGGGCCGAATGGCCCCCTTCTGCACTGTGAGGATTCTACGGTAAACAAATGGGACTCCGCCTTTCACAGGTCCGTGGGATTTAGGGAAGCAAGGGGGGGGGGGGAGGGGGGAGGGGGGAGGGGGGAGGGGGGGGGGATTAATAATGGGAACGGCGGCAATTATGGGAATTCCCGCAAGTCCCTACGTTTCAGAAACGTTCTTCCCAAGGTTCACCCTTGACGTGCGGCCAATGCCAGGAGAAAGCTGATTGGCCGGTCGGCCGGCGGCCATGTTGGGAGGTCGGTGCCCCCGGCGATGGGGTGGTAGAACCTCGGGCTCTGGTGCCACGGATACACAAAAGGCTCGGTCGGGGGTTCGTGAGCGATTTGAAGGCTTATTTCATGAAGAGACCGTTTTAGATATGACTCATCGACTAAACAGACGGGAACGAGCGACGGCCCGTGACAGCTGAGAAGGTTGATTGATCCCAAAGGCCCAACAGATGGTCAGTGATCTCGGTCACTTCTGGTTTCAGCATTCTGTTCTCTGGCTGAGGTGTTTAGGAAACCACTCGCTTCCCCAAGTCTGTCTCCGTCTTTTTTTCATTCCTTCCCGGGATGAGGCCGTCGCTGGCTACAGGCCCAGCATTCATTCCCCATCCCTAATTGCCCCTGGAGAAGGTGGTGGGTGAGCTGCCATCTTGAACCCGCCGCAGCCCCCGTGTGGTGTAGGTACACCCACCGTGCTGTTAGGGAGGGAGTTCCCAGGATTCTGACCCCAGCCACAGTGAAGGAACGGCCGATATATTTCCCAGTCGGGATGGGCGAGCGGCTCGGAGGGGGGGGGGGGGGGGAACTTGCAGGCGGTGGTGTTCCCCGTGCGTCTGCTGCTGCCCTCGTCCTTCTAGACGGTAGAGGTGGCGGGTTTGGAAGGTGCTGTCGAAGGAGCGAGTGGCTGCGGGGCGTCTTGTAGACGGTGCACACGGCTGCCGCTGTGCGTCGGGGGGGTGGAGGGAGCGAATGTTTGTGGTTAGCGTGTCGATCGAGCGGGGCTGATTTGTCCTGGATGGTGTCGAGCTTCTCGAGTGTTGTTGGGAGCCGCGCTCATCCAGGCGAGTGGAGAGTCCCTCACACTCCTGACTTGTGCCTTGTAGATGGTGGACAGGGTTTGGGGGGGTCAGGGGGTGAGTTACTCTCCGCAGGATTCCCAGCCTCTGACCTGCTCTGGTAGCCACAGTATTAATGTGGCTGGGTCCAGTTCAGTTTCTGATCAATGGTGACCTCCAGGATGTTGATAGAGGAAGGGATTCAGCGATGGGAATGCCGTTGAATGTCAAGGGGCGAGACGGTTGAATTCACCCTTGTTGGAGACGGCGCAAACATTACTTGCCTGTTATTCTCCTAAATGTCATCCGGGTCTTGGGGCTTACGGGCCTGGGCTGCTTCAGTATCCGAGGAGTCACAAACAGAACAGAAGACTGATTGGATGGCCTGTGCTGGAGGCACACTAAAGCAGCCAATCAGAAGGCAGCCCATCATCAAAGCGTCTCTCTGCCACGTTGGCCAATCAGGGCGGGTCAGGTCACCGGTATTGACAGGATGGGGTCCGCACATTGTCCACACACGAAGCCTTCCGCAAGGCCTACTCCCTGGCAACGGGCCCGCGGGAGGCCTGGTGCCTGTGCTTCCTCGGAGCTGTGGCCGGAGGGTGCTTAGAAGACGACTGATGCCTTGCCGGCTCCTCCGCTCCCTCCCGCGCGTGCCCTTCGCCTCCGAAGGCCCTTCCACCCTCCTGCGGCCTCCCCGTCGCGTCGCCGTCGCGGCCCCGTCCACCGGCCTCGAAGAGTCGGCGGACGACCTCCTCGCCCCAGTCCCTGCCCCCTGCCAGGCCGGTTGGGGGTGAAGGGTCGCAGTTGGCCCCAGGTAGGCCAAGGGAGGGCGAGTGGTTGCCAGCCTCGCCCTTTCCCTCTGAGTCGCGTGGCGATGAATGCCCACGGCGCTGGGATACCTTTGCGGTGTCACTTAGGCCCGGTTGGTAGTTGAGCCCTTGGCCTCGTTCCGCATCAGCCGCGATCTTGCCCGCAGAAACCTTGCTCCAGCCGTCCGCCACCTCGTCCCCCGAGCCTGCAGAACTGCTGACCTCCCCCAGCGAGAGGCACGGCCTTGCATTGACGTCTTTCCAGGACATTTCTTTCGGGATCAGTTCTTCACTGATCGTGCCAAGGGCTGGATGTTCCATCGGGTTAATGGGACCAAACGGGTCACTGGGAAAGACTGCAAACCCGGCAGCTGGGGGCGGGCACCCCTCCTCTGGTTTCCCTCCAACTGCCTGGGGCTTGTCCCCTCCCAGACGACTGAGCGGAGGGGTGGGGTCGAGGCACGGTCTCCAGGGAGTAAAAGCTGTCTGTCTGTGAGGGCCTACGACAGGCCTCGTCCTCAACGGCCCGCTTGGCCCCTCACGGCTGGGCAGGAAGCGTTGCCCTCCAAGACGGTGCGAGCCGCTACCCTCCGGGGCAGCCGCCAGGCCGCGCAGGAGCTGATCGGCTGCGGGTGGCGTCGCCACTGCCCTCGCTGTCGAGCATGCGGAGCGATTGGGGTCTTCGACATCCATTCCAGGCCCTTCGTCCATGAAGGGGGCAGGCGGAGTGAAGACAGGGACATTGAGGAAAGGTGACTGATTGACAGCGATGTTCAGTTGGTCTTGTCCGCGTTCGGAGACCACCTTCGACAGAAGGGAGGGACGAGGTAGCTATGTAAAAACAAAACGCACAGTATCAGAAAGTTGTGGCTACGTATGGGACGAATCACATCAGCTGGCTTCACCCATTGTACTTTTAAAAGGGTGACCTAACGTGACCTAAAATGGCCGCCAATTTGCAGCTGCGCAGACCTGCGCTGAAAGACTAAACATGGCGGAAGAAGACTCGCACTGCGCATGCATATGGGGAGAGAGCGGGGCAGGGGGATTAGTTTGGGGATTGATGCAGGGCTATGGGGAGAGAACGGGGCAGGGGGATTAGTTTGGGATTGATACAGGGCTATGGGGAGAGAGCGGGGCAGTGGGATTAGTTTGGGATTAATACAGGGCTATGGGGAGAGAGTGGGGCAGTGGGATTAGTTTGGGGATTGATACAGGGCTATGGGGAGAGAGTGGGGCAGTGGGATTAGTTGGGGATTGATACAGGGCTATGGGGAGAGAGCGGGGCAGGGGGATTAGTTTGGGGATTGATGCAGGGCTATGGGGAGAGAACGGGGCAGGGGGATTAGTTTGGGATTGATACAGGGCTATGGGGAGAGAGCGGGGCAGTGGGGATTAGTTTGGGATTGATACAGGGCTATGGGGAGAGAGTGGGGCAGTGGGATTAGTTTGGGGATTGATACAGGGCTATGGGGAGAGAGCGGGGCAGTGGGATTAGTTTGGGATTGATACAGGGCTATGGGGAGAGAGTGGGGCAGACGGATTAGTTTGGGATTGATACAGGGCTATGGGGAGGTAGCGGGGCAGTGGGATTAGTTTGGGATTGATACCGGGCTATGGGGAGAGAGTGGGGCAGTGGGATTAGTTGGGGATTGATACAGGGCTATGGGGAGGGAGTGGGGCAGTGGGATTAGTTTGGGATTGATACAGGGCTATGGGGAGAGAGTGGGGCAGTGGGATTAGTTTGGGATTGATACAGGGCTATGGGGAGAGAGCGGGGCAGTGGGATTAGTTTGGGGATTGATACAGGGCTATGGGGAGAGAGTGGGGCAGTGGGATTAGTTTGGGATTGTTACAGGGCTATGGGGAGAGAGTGGGGCAGTGGGATTAGTTTGGGGATTGATACAGGGCTCTGGGGAGAGAGCGGGGCAGTGGGATTAGTTTGGGATTGACACAAGGCTATGGGGAGAGAGTGGGGCAGTGGGAATAGTTTGGGGATTGATACAGGGCTATGGGGAGAGAGTGGGGCAGTGGGATTAGTTTGGGATTGATACAGGGCTATGGGGAGAGAGTGGGGCAGACGGATTAGTTTGGGATTGATACAGGGCTATGGGGAGGTAGCGGGGCAGTGGGATTAGTTTGGGATTGATACAGGGCTATGGGGAGAGAGTGGGGCAGTGGGATTAGTTGGGGATTGATACAGGGCTATGGGGAGGGAGTGGGGCAGACGGATTAGTTTGGGATTGATACAGGGCTATGGGGAGGTAGCGGGGCAGTGGGATTAGTTTGGGATTGATACAGGGCTATGGGGAGAGAGTGGGGCAGTGGGATTAGTTGGGGATTGATACAGGGCTATGGGGAGGGAGTGGGGCAGTGGGATTAGTTTGGGGATTGATACAGGGCTATGGGGAGAGAGTGGGGCAGTGGGATTAGTTTGGGATTGTTACAGGGCTATGGGGAGAGAGTGGGGCAGTGGGATTAGTTTGGGATTGATACAGGGCTATGGGGAGAGAGTGGGGCAGTGAGATTAGTTTGGGATTGATACAGGGCTATGGGGAGAATGGGGCAGTAGGATTAGTTTGGGGATTGATACAGGGCTATGGGGAGAGAGCGGGCAGTGGGATTAGTTTGGGGATTGATACAGGGCTATGGTGCGAGAGCAGGGCAGTGGGACTAGTTTGGGGTTTGATACAGGGCTATGGGGAGAGAGCGGGGCAGTGGGATTAGTTTGGGATTGATACAGGGCTATGGGGAGAGAGCGGGTCAGTGGGATTAGTTTGGGGATTGATACAGGGCTATGGGGAGAGAGCGGGGCAGTGGTATTAGTTTAGTGATTGATACAGGGCTATGGGGAGAGAGTGGGGCAGTGGGATTAGTTTGGGGATTGATACAGGGCTATGGGGAGTGAGCGGGGCAGTGGGATTAGTTTGGGATTGATACAGGGCTACGGGGAGAGAGTGGGGCAGTGGGATTAGTTTGGGATTGATACAGGGCTATGGGGAGAGAGTGGGGCAGTGGGATTAGTTTGGGAATTGACACAGGGCTATGGGGAGAGAGTTGGGCAGTGGGATTAATTTGGGGATTGATACAGGGCTATGGGGAGAGAGCGGGGCAGTGGGATTAGTTTGGGATTGATACAGGGCTATGGGGAGAGAGCGGGGCAGTGGGATTAGTTTGGGATTGATACAGGGCTACGGGGAGAGAGTGGGGCAATGGGATTAGTTTGGGATTGATATAGGGCTATGGGGAGAGAGTGGGGCAGTGGGATTAGTTTGGGAATTGACACAGGGCTATGGGGAGAGAGTTGGGCAGTGGTATTAATTTGGGGATTGATACAGGGCTATGGGGAGAGAGCGGGGCAGTGGGATTAGTTTGCGGATTGATACAGGGCTATGGGGAGAGAGTGGGGCAGTGGGATTAGTTTGGGGGTTGATACAGGACTATGGGGAGAGAGCGGGGCAGGGGGATTAGTTTGGGGTTTGATACAGGGCTATGGGGAGAGAGTGGGGCAGTGTGATTAGTTTGGGGTTGATACAGGGCTATGGGGAGAGAGCGGGGCAGTGGGATTAGTTTGGGGATTGATACAGGACTATGGGGAGAGAGTGGGGCAGTGGGATTAGTTTGGGGATTGATACAGGGCTATGGGGAGAGCATGGGGCAGTGGGATTAGTTTGGAGATTGATACAGGGCTATGGGGAGAGCATGGGGCAGTGGGATTAGTTTGGGATTGATACAGGGCTATGGGGAGAGAGTGGGTCAGTGGGATTAGTTTGGGATTGATACAGGGCTATGGGGAGAGAGCGGGGCAGTGGGATTAGTTTGGGGATTGATACAGGGCTATGGGGAGAGAGCGGGGCAGTGGGATTAGTTTGGGGATTGATAGAGTAACCAATCACTGTTTGGTCGATGTTCTCTGTTGATTATTCTTTTTGTCTACTATGTCCGTACTGTGTACGTTCCCTCGGCCGCAGAAAAATACTTTTCACTGTCCTTCGGTACATGTGACAATAAATCAATCAATCTCTGCAATGTGTTCACTAGCCCTGCACTGAAAGGCGGACACAGGCTTGGAAAATCGGGCCCAATGGCCTACCCCCTGTTCCTGGGCCCTTCCTGCCGCGCACTGACAAGCCGGCGCGAACACGAGCAACTTACAATCGCATACAGATTCTCCTCCATGAGCGTGTTAACCTGTTCTGCCCTGGAGTAATTCTCCTGTAGCCTGGGGGGGGAATAAAATAACAACGTTAAGTGCGGATGCTTCAGCTGGACGTAGGCCCCAGGTTAGGCCTCACCCGGAGTCACCGTGAGCAGCCCTAGGCCCTGCACCTCGGGAAGGGCGGAATGAACCTCGGAGGGAGCGAGTTCCACATTCTCCCCCACTCCCTGTGGTAGCGAGTCCCACATTCTCCCCACTCCCTATGAGAGCGAGTCCCACATTCTCCCCCACTTCCTGTGGGAGCGAGTCCCACATTCTCCCCCACTCCCTGTGGGAGGGAGTCCCACGTTCTCCCCCCACTCCCTGTGGGAGCGAGTCCCACATTCTCCCCCACTCCCCGTGGGAGCGAGTCCCACATTCTCCCCCACTCTCCGTGGGAGCGAGTCCCACATTCTCCCCACTCACTGTGGGAGCGAGTCCCACATTCTCCCCCACTCCCTGTGGGAGCGAGTCCCACATTCTCCCCCACTCCCTGTGGGAGCCAGTCCCACATTCTCCCCCACTCCCTGTGGGAGCGAGTCCCACATTCTCCCCACTCCCTGTGGGAGCGACTCCCACATTCTCCCCCACTCCCTGTGGGAGCGAGATCCACATTCTCCCCTAAACTCTGCCATAATTCTTCTCTATGTTTGCCCGATCGAACCTCTTTCTTTTTTTAAAAAGAGATTTAGTGTACCCAATTTTTTATTTTCCCAATTAAGGGGCAGTTTAGCGTGGCCAATCCACCTATCCTGCACATCTTTGGGTTGTTGGGGCGAAACCCACGCAGACACGGGGAGAATGTGCAAACTCCACACGGACAGTGACCCAGAGCCAGGATTCGAACCCGGGTCCTCAGCGCCGCAGTCCCAGTGCTAACCACTGCGCCACATGCCGCCCCTTCGAGCCTCTTTCTTAACATCAAAACTGAGTTACAACTTGGTCTGGAGTAAGTACAATATAATCCATAGAATCCCGACAGGGCAGAAGGAGGCCATTCGGCCCTTTCAGTCTGCACCGACACTCCGAAAGAACACCCTACCTAGGCCCACTCCCCCATCCCATCCCAGTAACCTCACCTAACCTGCACATATTTGGGCACTAAGGGGCAATTTAGCACGGCCAATCCACCTAACCTGCACATATTTGGGCACTAAGGGGCAATTTAGCACGGCCAATCCACCCAACCTGCACATATTTGGGCACTAAGGGGCAATTTAGCACGGCCAATCCACCTAACCTGCACATATTTGGGCACTAAGGGGCAATTTAGCACGGCCAATCCACCCAACCTGCACATATTTGGGCACTAAGGGGCAATTTAGCACGGCCAATCCACCTAACCTGCACATATTTGGGCACTAAGGGGCAATTTAGCACGGCCAATCCACCTAACCTGCACATCTTTGGGCACTAAGGGGCAATTTATCACGGCCAATCCACCTAACTGTAGCCATCTCAGATGGCCACCTGCAAAGGACCATGGGAATTATGGCCAGCACTCAGACACACTCAGAGATTGTGGGTGTATTTGCAACCTAGATAGCTAGACGCGATCGAAACCCCCGCTTGTTTGCATTCTAATGGCCCATCTCCTCAGAACAAAAGAACTGTACTCAGGTACCCGATACAGATACAGACTAATTGGTACCACTCCCTTTACTCAGGGAGCCCAAACCGCCAAGGTCAATGACCGCTAAGGACAGGCCCAGCCATCAAGGCACCCGCCCCTTTATTGGCCAAAATCGAAGGCAGTGATCGAAGCCTGTCCAATTATTGGGCCCAAGTTAAGGACCGCCCCAAAGTGCGTGAAATCCCAGAGGGATAAGAAGAGACACAGCCATGTGCT
Organism: Scyliorhinus canicula; assembly: GCF_902713615.1. Taxonomy (NCBI): domain Eukaryota; kingdom Metazoa; phylum Chordata; class Chondrichthyes; order Carcharhiniformes; family Scyliorhinidae; genus Scyliorhinus; species Scyliorhinus canicula. Next base: position 4,164,866 of record NC_052176.1, on the reverse strand, counting down.
CGGTCTTTCTCGGATACGGCTTACGCCTAAAACCAAGTGTAGCATAACGACCGGACAGACAAGTTCAAGACCAACGATCGCCACCAGACGCCCAGCAGAAACAGAGCCACTTCCTCCACCCAGCCACGCAAGACCCGGACAAAGGCCTTGTCCATCTGCTTAGAGCCGTTCGCCCTGAAGTTAAGTACAGGTTATTGTAGTTGTTAGGTGTAGTTTAACTTGTAGTGTTTTGCGTTGCCTGTCGAAGTCACCCTTGTGTGTCAATAAACCATCTTTGAACTTGAACTGACTGACTGGTTGTTTGGTCCTTTGATCGATATCCGGTAAAGCCTTGTGGTGGTATCGTTTGATACCTGGCGACTCTAAAGAGCATCATTATTAAAAAGAGCAACCTAACCTGCACATCTTTGGACTGTGGGAGGAAACCGGAGCACCCGGAGGAAAACCACGCAGACACGCGGGGGGGGGGAACGTGCAGACTCCGCACAGCCAACTCACCCCGAAGCTGGAATCGAAACCGGGGTCCCTGGCGCCGTGAGGCAGCGGTGCTGTCCACTGTGCCACCGTGTCGCAGGTGTAGAAATACCAAAATACCCGGCTCCAAGGGGTTAAATGTACGAGGGGAGATCATCAGCACGGTAGCAATGTGGTTAGCACAATCGCTTCACATCTCCAGGGTCCCAGGTTCGATTCCGGCTTGGGTCACTGTCTGTGCGGAGTCTGCACATCCTCCCCGTGTCTGCGTGGGTTTCCTCCGGGTGCTCCGGTTTCCTCCCACAGTCCAAAAGATGTGCAGGTTAGGGTGGATTGGCCTTTCTCCGACATAATTGTTTTGCCGGCGTAGGTTGAGGGATCTGAGCGTGGCCGGGCCTGCGGGCAGGCTTTTGGCCCTGTAGCCTGTGAGCGAGGCCTGTTTTACTACTGATCCTGTTTTCGTAGTGATTACCCTCTAGCGTGTTCTGCTGACTCACTGCGATTGTTAAACTTCATTCTTAGTTGATCTAAAGATGTTGCTGCTTTTAAGCAAATGCATTCGACTACCTGCTTTGTCGTCTAAAGTTATCGCAGGTTGCCTGGCCTGTTCTGCCTCTCCGTACCCTCTGAGTTCTGTCATAATATACACCAGTATATCATGGTGCAGACACACACACTGATGGACACACACAGGGACCAATCAACATGTACAAACACCGCAGCCAATCCCCAGTTAGAATACACGCACTATAAGGTCAGAGGGCACCACGGTTCCCGCTCATTCTGGGTGCTGCCTCTCAGCGTAACAAGAACTCATCCAGCCCAGCACAGACTCACACCACGTGCTGAGAGAATCAACTGGTTCGGACAAGGCTTAGGTCTCTAGTTTAAGTTAGCATCATTTAGACCCACAGTCCTCGTGCGTTAGTTAGTCAGAAGTTAGTTAATAAAATTGAGTTGAACCTTCATCTGTGTCGGAAGTGTCTGTTCATCCCTCAAGCCGACACAAGCCAACACATCAAGTTCCCTGGCACGACGGGCGGCGCAGTGGTTAGCATTGCTGCCTACGGCGCCGAGGACCCGGGTTCGAATCCCGGCCCTGAGTTTGCACATTCTCCCCGCGATCTGCGTGGGTTTCACCCCCACAACCCAAAGATGTGCAGGGTATGTGGATTGGCCACGCTAAATTGCCCCTTCATTTGGAAAAATTTGGGGGGGGGGGAAGCGTTGACAGCTGGTGTACCTGTGAAACTTCGCCTTCAGCTCCTCCAGCTCCGCCTGGGCCTTCCTCAGCTGGGTCTCCAGGTGCTCGTGGCTGGCCTTGAAGTCCGAGTCCACCCTCTCCATCCTGTAAGTGGCCCTCGCCAGGCGCCGCTGCAGGTCTTCGTTCTCCTCCTGTAGAAACCTGGACAAGGGCGGGGGGGGGGGTTACACGACAGCTGAGGTGAACGGTCCCCCCCCCCTCCCCATCGCTCGTGCGGATTGAGCCTAGCGCGTGCAAAAATCCGTGGCAGGACCTCTGTTTGAAATGCGAGCCAGATTGACGCCAGGGTTCCCAGAATGCCTCTGTTGGGCGTCAAACCCTGCGGCCATTCCGGAGTCACATGTAGGCCAGACCGGGGTAAGGACGGCAGATTTCCCCCTTCCCCTAAAAGGGGGAACGTGAGTCCACCAGAGTATAAGAATTGGCAAGTCATGTTGCAGCCGTACGGAACCTTAGTTAGGCCACACTTGGAGTATAGTGTTCAATTCTGGTCGCCACACTACCAGAAGGATGTGGAGGCTTTAGAGAGGGTGCAGAAGGGATTTACCAGGATGTTGCCTGGTATGGAGGGCATTAGCTATGAGGAGAGGTTGAATAAACTCGGTTTGTTCTCACTGGAACGACGGAGTTTGAGGGGCGACCTGATAGAGGTCGACAGAATTATGAGGGGCATAGACAGAATGGATAGTCAGAGGCTTTTCCCCAGGGTAGAGGGGTCAATTACTAGGGGGCATAGGTTTAAGGTGCGAGGGGCAAGGTTTAGAGGAGATGTACGAGGCAAGTTTTTTACACAGAGGGTAGTGGGTGCCTGGAACTCGCTGCCGGAGGAGGTGGTGGAAGCAGGGACGATAGTGACGTTTAAGGGGCATCTTGACAAACAAGGGGCATCTTGACAAACAAGCGGTCCTAGATCTTGTCCTGTGTAATGAGACAGGATTGATTCATGATCTCATAGTTAGGGATCCTCTCGGAAGGAGCGATCACAATATGGTGGAATTTAAAATACAGATGGAGGGTGAGAAAGTAAAATCAAATACTAGTGTTTTGTGTTTAAACAAAGGAGATTACAAGGGGATGAGAGAAGAACTAGCTAAGGTAGACTGGGAGCTAAGACTTTATGGTGGAACAGTTGAGGAACAGTGGAGAACCTTCCAAGCGATTTTTCACAGTGCTCAGCAAAGGTTTATACCAACAAAAAGGAAGGACGGAAGAAAGAGGGAAAATCGACCGTGGATATCTAAGGAAATAAGGGAGAGTATCAAATTGAAGGAAAAAGCATATAAAGTGGCAAAGATTGCTGGGAGATTAGAGGACTGGGAAATCTTTAGGGGGCAACAGAAAGCTACTAAAAAAGCTATAAAGAAGAGTAAGATAGAGTATGAGAGTAAACTTGCTCAGAATATAAAAACAGACAGTAAAAGTTTTTACAAATATATAAGACAAAAAAAAGTGGCTAAGGTAAATATTGGTCCTTTAGAGGATGAGAAGGGAGTTTTAATAATGGGAAATGAGGAAATGGCTGAGGAACTGAACAGGTTTTTTGGGTCGGTCTTCACAGTGGAAGACACAAATAACATGCCAGCGACTGATAGAAATGAGGCTATGACAGGTGAGGACCTTGAGAGGATTGTTATCACTAAGGAGGGAGTGATGGGCAAGCTAATGGGGCTAAAGGTAGACAAGTCTCCTGGCCCTGATGGAATGCATCCCAGAGTGCTAAAAGAGATGGCTAGGGAAATTGCAGATGCACTAGTGATAATTTACCGAAATTCACTAGACTCTGGGGTGGTCCCGGTGGATTGGAAATTAGCAAACGTGATGCCACTGTTTAAAAAAGGAGGTAGGCAGAAAGCAGGAAATTATAGGCCAGTGAGTTTAACTTCGGTAATAGGGAAGATGCTGGAATCTATCATCAAGGAAGAAATTGCGAGGCATCTGGATAGAAATTGTCCCATTGGGCAGACGCAGCATGGGTTCGTAAAAGGCAGGTCATGCCTATCTAATTTAGTGGAATTTTTTGAGGACATTACCAGTGCAGTAGATAACGGGGAGCCGATGGATGTGGTATATCTGGATTTCCAGAAAGCCTTTGACAAGGTGCCACACAATAGGTTGCTGCATAAGATAAAGATGCATGGCATTAAGGGTAAAGTAGTAGCATGGATAGAGGATTGGTTAATTAATAGAAAGCAAAGAGTTGGGATAAATGGGTGTTTCTCTGGTTGGCAATCAGTAGCTAGTGGTGTCCCTCAGGGATCAGTGTTGGGCCCACAATTGTTCACAATTTACATTGATGATTTGGAGTTGGGGACCAAGGGCAATGTGTCCAAGTTTGCAGATGACACTAAGATGAGTGGTAAAGCGAAAAGTGCAGAGGATACTGGAAGTCTGCAGAGGGATTTGGATAGGTTAAGTGAATGGGCTCGGGTCTGGCAGATGGAATACAATGTTGACAAATGTGAGGTTATCCATTTTGGTAGGAATAACAGCAAACGGGATTATTATTTAAACGATAAAATATTAAAGCATGCCGCTGTTCAGAGAGACTTGGGTGTGCTAGTGCATGAGTCACAGAAGGTTGGTTTACAAGTGCAACAGGTGATTAAGAAGGCAAATGGAGTTTTGTCCTTCATTGCTAGAGGGATGGAGTTTAAGACTAGGGAGGTTATGTTGCAATTGTATAAGGTGTTAGTGCGGCCACACCTGGAGTATTGTGTTCAGTTTTGGTCTCCTTACTTGAGAAAGGACGTACTGGCGCTGGAGGGTGTGCAGAGGAGATTCACTAGGTTAATCCCAGAGCTGAAGGGGTTGGATTATGAGGAGAGGTTGAGTAGACTGGGACTGTACTCGTTGGAATTTAGAAGGATGAGGGGGGATCTTATAGAAACATTTAAAATTATGAAGGGAATAGATAGGATAGATGCGGGCAGGTTGTTTCCACTGGCGGGTGACAGCAGAACTAGGGGACATAGCCTCAAAATAAGGGGAAGTAGATTTAGGACTGAGTTTAGGAGGAACTTCTTCACCCAAAGGGTTGTGAATCTATGGAATTCCTTGCCCAGTGAAGCAGTTGAGGCTCCTTCATTACATGTTTTTAAGGTAAAGATAGATAGTTTTTTGAAGAATAAAGGGATTAAGGGTTATGGTGTTCGGGCCGGAAAGTGGAGCTGAGTCCACAAAAGATCAGCCATGATCTCATTGAATGGCGGAGCAGGCTCGAGGGGCCAGATGGCCTATCCCTGCTCCTAGTTCTTATGTTCTTATGTTCTTATTAATATATGAATAGGATGGGAATAGAGGGATACGGACCCAGGAAGTGTGGAAGATTTTAGTTTAGACGGGCAGCATGGTCGGCACAGGCTTGGAGGGCCGAAGGGCCTGTTCCTGTGACGTACTTTTCTTTGTTCTTTGAGAACAGGAAAGGCCTATTGATATACTTTTCCTTTGGAAGAAAGGATTGGGATCAGGGTTGGAAATGCAGGTACAATAGAGTTGAGATGAACCAAAAGGGCCAAGGGCAGTAAAGGCCCAATCCAGGTTCCTGGAAGCTGGGGGACGGGTTAGGAGAGTGGGCAATGAAGTGGCAGATGGAATACAATGTGGAAAAGTGTAAGGTTACGCACTTTGGAAGGAGAAATGGAGGCATAGACTATTGTCCAAATGGGAAAATGCTTAGGAATTCAGAAGCACAATAGGGCAGCACGGTAGCATTGTGGATAGCACAATGGCTTCACAGCTCCAGGGTCCCAGGTTCGATTCCGGCTTGGGTCACTGTCTGTGCGGAGTCTGCACATCCTCCCCGTGTGTGCGTGGGTTTTCTCCGGGTGCTCCGGTTTCCTCCCACAGTCCAAAGATGAGCAGGTTAGGGTGGATTGGCCATGCTAAATTGCCATTAGTGTCCAAAATTGCCCTTAGTGTTGGGTGGGGTTACTGGGTTATTGGGATAGGGTGGAGTTGTTGACCTTGGGTAGGGTGCTCTTTCCAAGAGCCGGTGCAGACTCGATGGGCCGAATGGCCTCCTTCTGCACTGTAAATTCTATGACTCTATGACTTGGGAGTCCTTGTTCACAATTCTCTTAAGGTTAACGTGCAGGTTCAGTCGGCAGTTAGGAAGGCAAATGCAATGAAAAAATGAAAATGTTCGCATTCATGTCAAGAGGGCCAGAATACAAGAGCAGGGATGTACTTCTGAGGCTGTATAAGGCTCTGGTCAGACTATTGTGAGCAGTTTTGGGCCCTGTATCTAAGGAAGGATGCACTGGGGCCTTGGAAAGGGTCCAGAGGAGGTTCACAAGAATGATCCCTGGAATGAAGAGCTTGTCGTATGAGGAACGGTTGAGGACTCTGGGTCTGTAGTCGTTGGAGTTTAGAAGGATGAGGGGGGATCTTATTGAAACTTACAGGATACTGCGAGGCCTGGATAGAGTGGACGTGGAGAGGATGTTTCCACTTGTAGGAGAAACTAGAAGCAGAGGACACCATCTCAGACTGAAGGGACGATCCTTTAAAACAGAGAGGAGGAGGAATTTCTTCAGCCAGAGGGTGGTGAATCTGTGGAACTCTTTGCCGCAGAAGGCTGTGGAGGCCAAATCACTGAGTGTCTTTAAGACAGAGATAGATAGGTTCTTGATCAATAAGGGCATCAGGGGTTATGGGGAGAAGGCAGGAGAATGGGGATGAGAAAAATATCAGCCATGATTGAATGGCGGAGCAGACTCAATGGGTCGAATGGCCCAGTTCTGCACCTATGTCACATGGTGCTGAGGATTTTTATATCAGTGGTCGGAGAAGTTAATAGGGGCTCCGGGGGGAAAAAAGGCACAACTTACTGCAGACGTTGAGAATCCATCAGAAACTCCTGAAGAGAGACAAAGAAAATGATCATTAATCTTGCCAGCCTTAGAATTCTGATCATGATAAATTTATTCATCTGATTAAAACCTCCGCTGGCACGATGCCCAGAACGATAATGAAGGATCAGTAAAATTAGTCAAGAACAAAGATCTCCTATTGATGCATTCTGACCTTTATGCCACCATCAGCACCTACTTTAGTCCTTAATGCTGCCATTAACACCTCCTTTGTCTTGTGTCCTTGACATCTTTGTCAATCTCTCCTTTGCTCCGACCTATCCCTGATCTTCTATCCTTCCACACCAACCCTTCCCCTCTCCAACTATATCATACAACATACAGCGCAGAAAGAGGGCCATTCAGCCCATCGAGTCTGCACCGACCCACTTAAGCCCTCACTTCCACCCTATCCCCGTAACCCAATAACCCCTCTGAACCTGTTTGGTCACCAAGGGCAATTTATCACGGCTAACCTGCACGTCTTTGGACTGTGGGAGGGAACTGGAGCAAACCCACACAGACATGGCAGACTCCGCACAGACAGTGACCCAGCGGGGAATCGAACCTGGGACCCTGGCGCTGTGAAGCCACAGTGCTAACCACTGTGCTACCCTGCTGCCCTGACATTTCCATCTCTCCTCAGCTCTGAAGAGGAGCCGCGTGGGCTCGACACGTGAACTCTGTTTCTCTCTCCCTGCAGACGCTGCCAGGCCCACTGAACTAGTGGTGTACCGCAAGGATCTGTTTTGGGGCCACTGCTGTTTGTCATTTTTATAAATGACCTGGAAGAGGGTGTAGAAGGATGGGTCAGTAAATTTGCAGATGACACGAAGGTCGGTGGAGTTGTGGATAGTGCTGAAGGATGTTATAGGATACAGAGGGACATAGTTAAGCTGCAGAGCTGGGCTGAGAGGTGGCAGATGGAGTTTAATGCGGAAAAGTGTGAGGTGGTTCACTTTGGAAGGAGTAACAGGAATGCAGAGTACTGGGCTAATGGCAAGATTCTTGGTAGTGTAGATGAACAGAGATCTCGGCATCCAGGTACATAAATCCCTGAAAGTTGCCACCCAGGTTAATAGGGCTGTTAAGAAGGCATATGGTGTGCTAGCCTTTATAAGCAGGGGGATTGAGTTTCGGAGCCACAAGGTCATGCTGCAGCTGTACATAACTCTGGTGCGGCCGCTCCTGGAGTACTGCGTGCAGTTCTGGTCACCACATTATAGGAAGGATGTGGAAGCTTTGGAAAGGGTTCAGAGGAGATTACTAGGATGTTGCCTGGTATGGAGGGAAGGTCTTACGAGGAAAGGCTCAGGGACTTGAGGTTGTTTCCGTTAGAGAGGAGAAGGCTGAGAGGTGACTTAATAGAGACATATAAGATAGTCAGAGGGTTAGATAGGGTGGACAGTGAGAGTCTCTTTCCTCGGATGGTGATGACCAACACGAGGGGACATAGCTTTAAATTGAGGGGTGGTAGATGTAGGACAGATGTCAGAGGCAGTTTCTTTACTCAGAGAGTAGTAGGGGTGCGGAACGCCCTGCCTGCAACAGTAGTAGACTCCCCAAATTTAAGGGCATTGAAAATGAAATGAAAATCACTTATTGTCACGAGTAGGCTTCAATGAAGTTACATAGAACATAGAACATAGAACAGTACAGCACAGAACAGGCCCTTCGGCCATCAATGTTGTGCCGAGCCATGATCACCCTACTCAACCCACGTATCCACCCTATACCCGTAACCCAACAACCCCCCCCCCCTTAACCTTACTTTTATTAGGACACTACGGGCAATTTAGCATGGCCAATCCACCTAACCCGCACATCTTTGGACTGTGGGAGGAAACCGGAGCACCCGGAGGAAACCCACGCACACAGGGGGAGGAAGTGCAGACTCCACACAGACAGTGACCCAGCCGGGAATCGAACCTGGGACCCTGGAGCTGTGAAGCATTTATGCTAACCACCATGCTACCCTGCTGCCCGTTATTGTTATTGTGAAAAGCCCCTAGTCGCCACATTCCGGCGCCTGTCCGGGGAGGCTGGTACGGCATTTAAGTGGTCACTGGATAGACATATGGATGAAAATGGAATAGTGTAGGTCAGATAGGCTTCAGATGGTTTCACGGGTCGGCGCAACATCGAGGGCCGAAGGGCCTGTACTGCGCTGTAATGTTCTATGTTCTAACTTTTTCAGCGTCCTCTGCCTTTGCCGCACTATTATCTTGTGCCTCTGCCTACATATATATATATGCCGTGATTGTGAACCTGCCCCCACTTCACCCGCTGAAGGGGCAGCGCTCCGAAACCTGTTGAACTTTAACCTGGTGTTTTTAGACCTCTTCCTGTGCCCGCCCCAGCCCAGCGCCGGCATCTCCACATCTTTGCTGCACTAGGCGGTCGCTCCTGAGCAACGGCATTTGGGAGGGGAGGGGGAGCAATGAACTGAACGGACTATTTGCTAATCTTCGCAAGTGGGCAAACCGGCTTCAGCTATGGGAAGAACAAGCTCAGATCTACTGACACACGTCCATATACGGAGCTGAGGGTGGCTGGGGGCTGGTTTAGCACAGCGGGCTAAACAGCTGGCTTGCGATGCAGAACAAGGCCAGCAGCGCGGGTTCAATTCCCCGTACCGGCCTCCCCGAACAGGCGCCGGAATGTGGCGACTAGGGGGCTTTTCACAGTAACTTCATTGAAGCCGACTTGTGACTAATAATAAGCGATTATAATTATTATTACGGTAGCACAGTGGTCAGCACTGGTGCTTCACAGCGCCAGGGTCCCGGGTTCGATTCCCGGCTTGGGTCACTGTCTGTGCGGAGTCTGCACGTTCTCCCCCCCCCCCGTGTCTGCGTGGGTTTCCTCCGGCGCTCCGGTTTCCCCCCACAAGTCCCGAAAGACGTGCCTGTCGGGTGAATTGGACATTCTGAATTCTCCCTCCGTGTACCCGAACAGGCGCCGGAATGTGGCGACGAGGGGATTTTCACAGTAACTTCATTGCCAGTCTTAATGTCGGCCTACTTGTGGCAATAATAAAGATTATCATTGGACGAGTGTGAGGCAAATTAATCGAAACCTTTCAGATCCTGAGGGGGGGGGTTTTGACAGGGTGGGATGTGGAGAGGATGTTTCCTCTTGTGGGAGAATCGAGAACGAGGGGGGGGGGTCACTGTTTAAAAATAAGGGGGCGGCCCGTTTAAAACGGAGACGGGGGGTGAAATGTTTTCCCCCAGAGGGCGGCGAGTCTCTGGGACTCTCTTCCTCGAGAGGCGGGGGAAGCGGAGACTGCGAATGTTTTTTAAGGTCGAGGTGGATAGATTCTCGATTGACGAGGGGGAGGGGGTGAAAGGTTATCAGGGGTGGGGTTAGGCGGGAACGTGAGGGTTGTCTTCCTTCCCTCAAGGGGACGTTAGTGAACCAGATGTTTTTTTTTACGACCGTTGTCATGGTCGCCGATTTTATTCACTGGATTTAAATTCAACCGGTGGGGGAGGGGGTGGGATTCGAACCCATTAGTGCGGCTTTTCCTTCTTACCTGAGCATGGCCTGCTGCAAGTGGTGGCCCCTCAGCGGCCCAGGGCTCCTCGGGGCTGGAGCTGGTGTCGGCGTCCTCGGTCACCCCGGGCGTTCCCGGGTGCGGGCGGCGAGGCTGGCCCAGCTCGAGGCTGGAGGACGAGTCCGCGAGCTGGCCGGCGCCTCCTTCTTGGGGGCGCCCGGTCTCCGGCGAGCTCCGCGCGGTCAGCGGCGGGGTCTGCTCGCGGCGCTGCCGCCCGCCCGCCGGCGACGGCGACCCCGTTTTGGAATGGCGGGGGACTGCCGGGGGCCCCTGCCCCGTCGCCGCTGGGCCCGGCGCGGGTCTCCGTCCGCTCTCCAGCTGTCTCGGGCCTTCGTCATTCGGTTGGTGTTTGGAGCCAGGCTGCGGGTTGGCAGCGGAGTCCGGGCCGCCACAGATTCCCAGCTGCCGGCCGGGCGATGGGCTGAGGCTTCGAATTTGCCTCCAGCGCCGTGCTGGTATATCCTCGTGCCGGGCCTTCCTGTCCTGGGTCGGGCCGCCTTTGACCGGATAATTCTTGCTCGCATCCCCCTCCCCCTAACAACCCCCTCCTGCGGCTTTAAGCTTAGGGTCCTGAGTGAGGCCGGGCTCAGTACCTGCATGGTGATCTCGTCCAGGAACCGAGAAAAGGTTACTCTCTGCCGCGCCCGCCTCTGGTAGGCCATAGCCAGCTCCAGGCCGGCCCGCTGGCCGTCCATGCGCTCCTTGTCGTCGCACGGGGCCCGGGGGGCGGAACTCACCTTCGCCGGGGGGCCGGCCGACGGGCTGGGGCCCCGGGGAAGTCCCAAGTCGACCGACTCCATCGACCTCACCCTCCTCAGGTGGTCAGGGCCCAGCCTGTCCCTCTGGGCCCCAGCTTGGCGAGCGGCACGTACAGGGGCCTCCCCGTTTGGGTCCAGATTGGCGGGCCTGCGCGGGGCAGGGTGGGCCGCCCCCCGGGCCGGCCCGTCCCCTCTTCGGCTGCCGGAGCGTGAACGACGTGGACCGCCGGCGCCGGCGTCACTCTCCCCCGGGGCCCGCACATCCAGGCACGACCGGGAGTGTTCCCTCGCGCCCGGTTGCCCGTGGGCGGTCGAGGCGCCTCCCTCGAGGCTGGCCTCCGAAGAGAGGGAGGTGGAGGAGAGGGACGAGCGGGAGACGGTGTAGCCGCCCGCGTCCGTGCGGCCGGGCCCCCTCGGCTCGGCCTTGCCCGCCGTCCCGCCTCCCTCCGCTCTCTGCCGGTGAATGGGGCTGAAAAACCTCTCCATCAGCTTCAACTTGCCGGCTGGCACCTCCATCCCGTCGGGAACGCTCCCGGAAGTGGAGTAGAGAGCGGGACAGACCGCTGGCTGGCTTATAAACCCCCCCCCCCCCCCCCCCCCCCCCCCCACCCCCCCCACCCCCCCCCCCCCACGCGGCAGAGCCTCCCTCTTCGCCACTGGAGCCAGGAGGCAACTTCAGATCACTAAAATTGCGAATGAATTGTCAAGGGGACCGTCGGCTGCCAATACCCATCGTGGTGACATGCGCATTCGGTCAAGTGTGACAGAAATTAACCTCCGTTGTGCCAATCATTCTGCTCCACCCACCCCCATCCCCCCCAATCATAGAATTCACAGAGCAGAAGGAGGGCATTCGGCCCATCGAGTCTGTACCGGCCCTCAGAAAGAGCGCCCTACTTTTTTTTTGAATTTAGAGTGCCCAATTGATTTTTTCCAATTAAGGGGCAATTTAGCGCGTTCAATCCACCTAACCCGGCACATCTTTGGGTGGCGGGGGGGGGGGCGAAACCCACGCAGGCACGGGGGAGAATGTGCAAACTCCACATGGACTGTGACCCGGAGCCGGGATCGAACCCGGGTCCTCGGCGCCGCGGAGGCAGCAGGGCTAACCCACTGCGCCACCGTGCTGCCCCAAGAGCACCCCACTTCAGCCCTCGGCTCCACCCTATCCCTGTAATCCAGTAACCCCCACCTAACCTTTTGGACACTAAGGGGCAATTTAGCACGGCCAATCTACCTAACCTGCACATCTTTGGACACTAAGGGACAATTTAGGACGGACAATCCACCCAACCTGCACATCTTTGGACACTAATGGGCAATTTAGCACGGCCAATCCACCTAACCTGCACATCTTTGGACACTAAGGGGCAATTTAGCACGGCCAATCCACCTAACCTGCACATCTTTGGACACTGAAGGGCAATTTAGCACGGCCAATCCACCTAACCTGCACATCTTTGAATACTGAGGGACAATTTAGCACGGCCAATCCACCTAACCTGCACATCTTTGGACACTAAGGGACAATTTATCACAGCCAATCCACCTAACCTGCACATCTTTGGACACTAAGGGGCAATTTAGCACGGCCAATCCACCTAACCTGCACATCTTTGGACACTAAGGGACAATTTAGCATGGCCAATCCATCTAACCTGCACATCTTTGGACACTAAGGGCAATTTAGCACGGCCAATCCACCCTAACCTGCACATCTTTGGACTGTGGGAGG
>NC_052176.1:4124726-4147226 GCF_902713615.1 Scyliorhinus canicula | reverse complement strand
CCGTGTGCTCCCCATACCACAATCTAGTAAAAGTTGTGGGTCAGGTGAACTCCATGATACACTTTGGGGTTCTCTAAACCCGGGCCCAGGCTGCGATCTGCCTTCATACGATTCCAGAATGTTCCATGACATGTGCGTGTGAGTCCGAGGTCGTCCTTCAAAAGGCCTGGTAAACGGAAGCACACCAGACGTTGCTGTGAAAATCCCCTGGTCGCCACATTCCGGCGCCTGTTCGGGTACACCGAGGGAGAATTCAGAACGTCCAATTCACCCGACAAGCACGTCTTTCGGGGACTTGTGGGAGGAAACCGGAGCATCCGGAGGAAACCCACGCAGACACGGGGGGGGGGGGAGAACGTGCAGACTCCGCACAAACAGTGACCCAAGCCCAGGAATCAAACCCGGGTTCCTGGCGCTGTGAAGCAACAGCGCTGACCACTGTGCTATTTCTTTACTTGGCCAAATTTCCCACCATGCATTTTGGTTCGGCTACTGTGGTGATATGCATCACTGTCAATACACACGTCAAGGAAGCAGTTTATGCTACATGAAGAAGCATAAGACAACTGCGACAACGTCCAACCCCCCCCCCCCCCCCCCCCCCCTCAGCATCGTAAATGTTGCGATCAAGATCTGAAATTGTCGAGTTGCATGCTCCTGTTGCCCATAGCTCAGATCGAGCTAAGGGGCAAAATGGCCACCATGTTGCAACCCAAATTAGTCCATCAAGGTTGGAATGTGAGGAGGCAAGGCTGTTTTCAGGAGTGACAATACCCCCCCCCCCCCCCACCAACCACCACCACCAACCACCACCTCCGGCAAATGTCTCTCCTCACACTTGAATTCACTGCTGTGCTTGCTAGCAGCGCTCAGTCCGACCTGAGATCTGTTTGTTTGGCACTTGGCTCCCGTGAGTATTCAAATTGCCTCGCGTTGCAGCTGCCCCCCCACCCCGCTGGAACACCTGGAAATTCTTCACCGCTGTTAGCACCGCTGCCTCGCAGCGTCAAAGACCCGGGTTCGATTCCGACCTCGGGATTTCTGTCTGTGCGGAGTTTGCACGTTCTCTCCCCGTGTCTGCGTGGGTTTCCTCCGGGTGCTCCGGTTTCCGCCCCACAGCCCGAAGATGTGCAGGTTAGGTGGATTGGCCGTGCTAAATTGTCCCTTAGTGTCCAAAAATGTGCAGATTGGGTGGATTGGCCGTGCTAAATTGCCCCTTAGTGTCCAAAGATGTGCAGGTTAGGTAGATTGGCCGTGCTAAATTGCCCCTTAGTGTCCAAAGATGTGCAGGTTAGGCGAACTGACCGTGCTAAATTGCCCCTTAGTGTCCAAAGATGTGCAGGTTGGGTAGATTGGCCGTGCTAAATTGTCCCTTAGTGTCCAAAGATGTGCAGCTTAGGCGGACTGGCCCTCGCGACTGAGATCCGGAACAGGACAGCACAGAGCCAGCGATCGGAGGCCTCACACCCCATCCCAGGACTAGACCGCAGGAACTAAATGTGCTGCGCTGAATTTCATTTGCCCGGCCCCCAGATCGAGATCTGCAAAACCGTGCCCCCCCCCCCCCCTCCCGATTCTCGAACCCAGCTGGGAATTTCTCCGCGGCTGAATCCAGGGGGGGGGGGTGCCCACAGGACTGAGCAGCAAGCCTCTCCTGCTCCCCCCCCCCCCCCACCCAGTCACCCCCTTTCCCCTGACTCCATCAGGATGGACTGGGCACCCTGGGGGGGGGGGGGGGGGGGGGGGGGGGGGGGAGCCGGGCGTGACTGGGTCAGGCAACGACTTTGGGACGGGCCCCGCGTTGAGCCCAAGGGCTTTCCTTTCCTTTGTCCCTTGGAGAGGGGGGGGGGGGGGGGGGTGGGAGGGAGGTCTCACACCGGCGGTTCTCGTCCATCTTTCACGGGCCTTGGGTGGCAGCTCTGTCGTCCGAATGATTTGAGCTCTGACAGCTCAAGAGATGCGCCAGTCCCTCTCCTTGTTCTCGGTTTCCGCCTGAGCTCGGGTGGGGGCGTTGAGATAGCTGGTCCCGGTGCCGTGGCTCAATGAGCGGGGTTTTTCGGTCAGCAGTTTGGAGATGGCTTTGCTACCCCCCCCCCCCCCCCCCCCCCCGGACCTGAGAGCCAGTGGGTGGGGTTCGGTAGCTAGGGTCTTGCTTGCTGTATTTGCTTCCTCAATCTTCCAAGGGAGGCCCTGCGTTTGAGGTCTGAGACTCCCTTGGACGTGTCGTACTCGGTCCTTTTCCTTATTGGCTGTGAGTGGGCGCATGCATGGCAGATGTAGTATAACGTGGTAAATATGAAGTTATCCGCATGTGAACGGGTGTAAAGGGCGGCATGTTAGCACAGTGGTTAGCACAGTTGCTTCGCAGCTCCAGGGTCCCAGGTTCGATTCCTGGCTGGGTCACTGTCTGTGCGGAGTCTGCACGTTCTCTCCCCGTGTCTGCGTGGGTTTCCTCCGGGTGCTCCGGTTTCCTCCCACAGTCCAAAGATGTGCAGGTTAGGTGGATTGGCCGTGATAAATTGTCCTCAGTGTCCAAAAAATGTTAAGGGGGGGGGGGGTTACTGGGTTCCGGGGATAGGGTAGATACGTGGGCTTCAGTAGGGTGCTCTTTCTCAGGGCCGGTGCGGACTCGATGGGCCGAATGGCCTCCTTCTGCACTGTAAATTCTATGAAATTGAGAGAGGCGGATACTCAGCAAGACCTTGGTGTCCTCGTGCATCAGTCGCTGAAAGTAAGCGCGCAGGTACAGCAGGCGGTAAAGAAGGCAAATGGTATGTTGG
This sequence comes from Scyliorhinus canicula, assembly GCF_902713615.1. NCBI lineage: Eukaryota > Metazoa > Chordata > Chondrichthyes > Carcharhiniformes > Scyliorhinidae > Scyliorhinus > Scyliorhinus canicula. Next base: position 4,144,446 of record NC_052176.1, on the reverse strand, counting down.
CCTTCATAACAAGATTATTCGAGTATAGGAATCGGGATGTTTTACTGCCATTGTACAGGGCCTTGGTGAGGCCACACCTGGAGTATTGTGGGTAGTTTTGGTGTCCTTCTCTGAGGAAGGATGTTCTTGCTCTGGAGGGAGAGCAGCGAAGGTTTACCAGGCTGATTCCTGGGATGGCGGGACTGTCATATGAGGAGGGATTGAGTCGGTCAGGATTATGTTCATTGGAGTTTAGAAGAGTGAGAGGGGAGCTCATAGAAACTTGTAAAATTCTAACAGGATTGGACAGGGTAGATTCGGAAAGAATGTTCCCGATGGTGGGGGGAGTCCAGAACTAGGGGGTCATAGTTTGAGGGTCAGGGGTTAACCTTTTAGGACTGAGGTGAGGAGAAATTTCTTCACCCAGAGAGGGGGGGGGGGACTCTGTGGAATTCGCCACCACAGACAGTAGCGGAGGCCAAAACGTTGTGTGATTCTGAAGGAATCAGATGCAGTTCTTGGGGCTAAAGGGAGGGGACGCCGACCAGTCGGGGAAATCTAAAATGGCTGCCAAACGAGAGCTCGTCGATGGCGGTGCGGCCAGACAGGCCCGCCCCCGGTGGGGGGGGGGGGGGGGGGATGCAGACAGCAGGCTGCTGAAGATCTAACCTCACCGACAGCGCAATCGGCAGCGACCACGTGAGACCCCAGCGGCAGGATATATCCGTCAGATCTCCCAGCTGTATGTTTAGAATAACATGTTTGCTGGCAAATTAGCCGAGGCGCGAGCACACAATTTGTGGTAATACCACTGTATATATATGTGTGTGCCTCTATTAGGGGATGTACAATAGTACCGGCTATTACAAATTTGTCGGTAAGCCCCCTGCATAGTTTGTCGGTAAGCCCCTGCCGGCTAGCTCCGCCCACAGGAGCAGTATAAATATCCATGAGGTCTCCTGAGCTGCCATTTTACAGCTCCACTTGAGGTAATAACATCTCACGGTAATAAAGCCTCTTTTGTACCGTTTCGTGTTTGTGTGTGCAATTGTTAGCACAACACAATTTATATTTATTTTCTCGCAAAAATGGTTCTGCTGAGTGATTTTTGACAAATATCTACTAAATTAGGGACGGCTTGTACCGAAGCTTTTTTTCCACAACCCTTCTGTCGCGTTGACTTGCTCTGGAGCTCGGAGTGTGTGTCTATCTGTGTGTGTATTTATAGAGCCTGGGTCATTAAACTGTGCTCTTGTCAGGATCGCAGTGTCTGCTATCCCTTATCTCAGCGATGGGCCACCGGGTATTGAACTTGATGATCGGCCATGATTGGAATGAATGGTGGAGCAGGCTCGAAGGCTGAATGGCCTGCGTCTGTTTTCTGTGTCTTGGGGCGAGATCACTCTGCCCTGGAAAGGGAGTTTCATTGCGTTGTGGGTGTCAGTGTAACTCTTTCTCCCCCCCCCCCCCCCCCCCCCAGCTCCATAATTCTTGGGGGATTTTTATTCCTGTTATTTCTGTACTGAACCTATAGGTATGACGCAACTCGAGTTGTTGACTATCAGACAAACGTTGAATTCACAAGGGAAAACCCTGGGGATTTTGTCCGCACCTCGGTCGACCTTATTTGTTGCCGTCTTATTTGATAGATTATCGTAGAATTTACAGTGCAGAAGGAGGCCATTCGGCCCATCGAGTCTGCACCGGCTCTTGGTAAGAGCACCCTACCCGAGGTCAACAACCCCACCCAACACTAAGGGCAATTTTGGACACTAAGGGACAATTTAGCACGGCCAATCCACCTAACCTGCACATCTTTGGACACTAAGGGACAATTTAGCATGGCCAATCCACCTAACCTGCACATCTTTGGACACTAAGGGACAATTTAGCATGGCCAATCCACCTAACCTGCACATCTTTGGACACTAAGGGCAATTTAGCACGGCCAATCCACCTAACCTGCACATCTTTGGACACTAAGGGGCAATTTAGCACGGCCAATCCACCTAACCTGCACATCTTTGGACACTAAGGGGCAATTTAGCACGGCCAATCCACCTAACCTGCACATCTTTGGACACTAAGGGCAATTTAGCACGGCCAATCCACCGAACCTGCACATCTTTGGACTGTGGGAGGTGACCGGAGCACCCGGAGGAAACCCACGCACACACGGGGGAGGAGGATGTGCAGACTCCGCACAGACAGCGACCCCAAGCCGGGAATCGAACCTGGGACCCCCGGGGCTGTGAAGCAATTGCGCTACCCACAATGTCCCCGCTGGAGAGGAGCACACTCTCACACAACAATCGACGGCAGACGGAATGAACACACGCACCACCACCCCCCCCCCCCCCCCCCCCACCCCGATTTGATTCTCACAACAAGTCCCTACAGACGAGCAACAGCGCGCACACACACTCATTTCCACCGCTCCCAAAAGGCCATTTCCTCTCCCGGCGGAGACGGAGGAGGAATTGTGCATGGGACAGGGGATTAGGGACAAAAATATCGACGCGCGGACCCACACAGGCCAGCTGTGCGAGCACAACATTCATTTCATCGGCTTGACAGAACACGCAAACAAGGCATTTTGTTTTTAAAATTCTAATTTATTATCTTAATTAAGGCATGCAGCAATAGTTCTCATGTCACCACCGTGGCACTCCTTAACGTGTGGTGTGTGTGTGTGGCTGTTCATGCGCAGAAATACAGTCACAGTTTAATTATACTTCTAACAGGAGAGGTAAAATCTCCGCGTACTCTTGTCCCATGATCGGTTCGGTTAACTGCCGGGTTTGGCCGGTTCACTGAAACGGAGATCAACGCTTCGCGGTTCTGGAGCAATACAAAATTTGATCGTTTGGGGGGGGGGGGGGGGAGAGCCAGCCGTACTTAATACCGGATTTGATTTCAAATTGTCGGGCACGGTGCGCGATCGTTTATCCGGGGGAAGGAGAGCCCGAGATCCAGTTGCCGCACACGCCACGGAAAATGTCCCGGCATTTTCAAAGACGGGACGGGCGTTTTTGCCACGTCGATACGCCCACGGGGTGGGGGGGGGGGGGGGGGGGGGGGGGGGGGGGGGGGGGGGGGGGGGGAGAGAGAGAGAGAGAGAAAAGAGAGAGAGAGAGAGAGAGAGAGAGAGTTCGGCCCATCCCTCGACAGCACCGACCCCTCCCGGAGAACGAGACGGGTCTTAAAACGCATCAGGAGGACGATCAGCAATGGAGGAGAGAGAGAGAGAGAGAGACAAGTGCTGACTATGTTTATCTCTCACGTGTTTCTGCGGCAGGCTGTGGGCGATTTGGGGTGGGGAGAGGAGAGGGGAGGGGGGGGCAAATAATCCCAGCGGCGCACCGTTTCCCAGCATGCAACACCAATCAGTGGCCACCGCCGGGATAGACGCCTGTAACGGGGGTTGGGCCGCGGGAGACGTTCAGCGTCGGAAAGCAGCAGCGAGCGATTCGGGTGGGGGGGGGAGGGGTGCGGGGAGAGAGAGAGAGCATCGGTAGCAGCAGCTAACCCAAAGAGCGGAGGTCACTGGGCTCCTGGACTGGCCTGCCCCTCCTCCGGTCATCGGATACAGGGCGGTGCCTCGAGAAACGGTTTGGGTCCCCCCCCCCCAGGAAGACGAATCCGTTTCCAGTCGGCTCCAGGTCACTCCACCAGCAAATCAAACCGTTCCGCCTCATCGAAACTGGCGTTCATCTGGGCCGCCCACTCGTCCAAAGCGGATTTCTGCAAAGAAACAAGCAAAGCGCAGGCGGGGCGATCAGGTTGGGGGCTCAACATTCAGCGGCTTACCCGGGTTCCACCGGCACAGAGCCCCGGGGCAGACATCGGGTCACGTCATTGCGGGGCCTCACATGTATGGACAAAATAGGAGCGGGAAGGTGGCCATTCGGCCCCTCGAGCCTGCTCCGCCGCGCCTGACGATGGTGGCCGATCAGCGATGTTCGATAGCCTGATTCTCCCCTCTCCTGTACCCTTTGCCCCCCCCATGAGCTACCAGCCGCTCTCTGCTCTGACTCCATGGGGGCTCCATCCCAGAGGCTCGGTCGCACAATTCCAACTCGCGAGCGCTCCCAGGAACACCGTACCCCTCGACCTGGAGGCCGTGCGCGGGGTGGCGGACCCGCCACTGTGGGCTGCCCCCTACTGGAGGTAACAGGTAACCGGATCAGAGGTCCTCACCCAGGTTAGGTGGACTGGCCGTGCTAAAAAAAAAATCACCCCTTAGCGTCCAAAAGGCTGGCTGGGGTTACGGGGATACGTCAGGGGGAGTGAGCCCAGGTCGGGTTCTCTTTCTGAGGGCTGGTACTGACTCGATGGGCTGAATGGCCTCCTCCTGCACTGTAAGGATTCTGGGAGATCTGGTTGGGGTCACCGTTAACTATATCATCTTTCTCACAACCTCAGAACACCATGAAGACATAGGAGCAGAATTAGGCCACTCGGCCCATCGAGTCTGCTCCGCCATTCAATCATGACTGGTATTTTTCTCATCCCCATTCTCCTGCCTTCGCCCTGATCCCCTTATTAATCAAGAACCTATCTATCTCTGTCTTAAAGACACTCAGTGATTTGGCCTCCAGCCTTCTGCGGCAAAGATTTACACAGATTCACCCCCCTCTGGCTGAAGAAATTCCTCCTCATCTCTGTTTTAAAGGATCGTCCCTTCAGTCTGAGATTGTGTCCTCTGGTTCTAGTTTCTCCTACAAGTGGAAACATCCTCTCCACGTCCACTCTATCCCAGGCCTCGCAGTATCCTGTACGTTTCAATAAGATCCCCCCCCCATCCTTCTAAACTCCAACGAGTACAGAACCAGAGACCTCGACCGCACACACTCACACAAACTCATACACACACTCACACACACCCATACTCACACACATACTCTCTCACACAGACACACATTCTCTCTCTCACACACAAGCATTCTCTAACACACACACACACACATTCTCTCACACACACGCTCTCACATTCTCTCTCACACACACGCTCTCACACTCTCTCTCTCACACACGCTCACATTCTCTCACACACACGCTCTCACATTCTCTCACACACACGCTCTCACATTCTCTCTCACACACACGCTCTCACATTCTCTCTCACACACACGCTCTCACATTCTCTCTCACACACACGCTCTCACATTCTCTCTCACACACGCTCTCATATTCTCTCACACGCTCTCACATTCTCTCTCACACACACGCTCTCACATTCTCTCACACACGCTCTCACATTCTCTCTCACACACACGCTCTCACATTCTCTCACACACACGCTCTCACATTCTCTCTCACACACACGCTCTCACATTCTCTCTCACACACACACACGCTCTCACATTCTCTCTCACACACACACGCTCTCACATTCTCTCTCACACACACGCTCTCACATTCTCTCTCACACACGCTCTCACATTCTCTCTCACACACGCTCTCACATTCTCTCTCACACACGCTCTCACATTCTCTCTCACACGCTCTCACATTCTCTCTCACACACACGCTCTCACACTCTCTCTCACACACACGCTCTCACATTCTCTCTCACACACACGCTCTCACATTCTCTCACACACACACGCTCTCACATTCTCTCTCACACACACGCTCTCACATTCTCTCACACACACGCTCTCACATTCTCTCTGACACACACGCTCTCACATTCTCTCTCACACACACACACACGCTCTCACATTCTCTCTCACACACACTCTGTGGTGTGTGGGCTGGTTTAGCAGACTGGGCTAAATCGCTGGCTTTTAAAGCAGACCCAGGCAGGCCAGCAGAGCGGTTCAATTCCCGTCCCGGCCTCCCCGAACAGGCGCCGGAAAGTGGCGACTAGGGGCTTTTCACAGCGACTTTATTTTGAAGCCTACTCGTGACAATAAGCGATTTTCATTTTCATACGACAAGCTCTTCATTCCGGGGATCATTCTTGCGAACCTCCCTCTGGACCCTCTCCAAGGCCCCACCGCATCCTTCCTTAGATACGGGGCCCAAAACCTCTCACAATACTCCAAATTGGGGTCTGACCAGAGCCTCATACAGCCTCAGGAGTACATCCCTAATCTTGTATGCTAGCCCTCTCGACGTGAATGGACACTCCGAAGGGGTCGCCAGCCAGCTAGCCGCTCACGGTTGTGGTCTGGGAGTCTTACCTCGATCTGTGGAATCTTCCGTTTCTTCCTCTTCTGTTTGACGATAGCGATGCCGGGGATGTCGCGGTCCGGCGATGGCGCCAGTTCGGCGGCATGGCTGACCTGCCCCAACAACTCCGCCGCCTCCTTGGGGATCAAGGGTTTGACCGGCGAGACCCCCAACGCCGCCTCGCCGGCCAGGAGCCTCTCGAAGCCGAAGAAGGACCGGCGCGAGGCCGGCAGCTGGTTGGGCGTGGACGTGTCGGAGGCTTCGCTCGCCGGGCACGGGGACGTCCGGAAGCCTCTGCCGCCGGCGCTCGTGTTTAGGGCGTGGATGCCAAGGGGGCTCAGGCGGCTGTACGAGCGCCGCACCTTCTGGGACATGGCCGTGCTCCGGAGCGGCGAGGGGTCCGTGTCCGGGGAGACGCCCGCCTCCCCGGCGCGGGGGGGGCTCACGGCCGACGGGCCCCGGGGCGAGGCGAGGACCTTTCCGGCCTCGTCGCCAGGCGGGCTTCCCAAACTGAGGCAAACATTTTCTTTCCTGGCCTCCGGGGAAAGCTGCAAAAACAAAATCCAATTTGTTTATTTATTTATTTTAAAAAAAACAATATTCTATGGAGGCATTTAAATTAGAAACCTTAACCCAATTTTAACACAATGGACAACCGCCCAAAACCAGCCAACATGGCTGACATAAACAACACGCCAACAAAAATACCCCCACCTGGTCCTCCCCTATCACCCCTGGCACACAGTCCTCAATTCACGAGGCTAAGATCTGGGTCAATAGCTTGCCGTCCACGTTTAGCAGGGAGATCGGCCTGTGCGACCCACAATGCTCCTGGATTTTTATCTCGCCTCAAAATCAAGGATCGAGGCCTGCGATTGGTGGAGTAGTGGAGGGCTGTTGGAGGCGGCAAAGAGCCATTGATAGGATGCAGATCTGGGGCCGAAAAATGGCAGATGGAGTTTAACCCTGATAAGTGCGAGGTGATTCATTTTGGTAGAAAAAAAATTGAATGCGGATTACAGGGTCAACGGCAGGGCTCTGAGGAATGTGGAGGAACAGAGAGATCTTGGGGTTCATGTCCACAGATCTCTGAAGTCCACAGACCACTCAAGTGGATAGAGCCGTGAAGAAGGCCTATAGTGTTTATTAACAGGGGGCTTGAGTTTAAGAGCCGCAAAGACCCAGGTTCGATTCCCGGTTGGGTCACTGTCTGTGCGGAGTCTGCACGTCCTCCCCGTGTGTGCGTGGGTTTCCTCCGGGTGCTCCGGTTTCCTCCCACAGTCCAAAGATGTGCGGGTTAGGTGGATTGGCCATGCTAAATTGTCCGTAGTGTCCTAAAAAGTAAGGGGGGGGGGGGGGGGGTTGTTGGGTTACGGGTATAGGGTGGATACGTGGGTTTGAGTAGGGTGATCATTGCTCGGCACAACATCGAGGGCCGAAGGGCCTGTTCTGTGCTGTACTGTTCTATGTTCTAAAGTTATGCTGCAACTATACATGACCCTGGTGAGACCACGTGAAATGAAATGAAACTCGCTTATTGTCACGAGTAGGCTTCAAATGAAGTTACTGTGAAAAGCCCCTAGTCGCCACATATCGGCGCCTATTCGGGGAGGCTGTTACGGGAATTTGGAGTATTGTGTGCAGTTCTGGTCATCTCATTATAGGAAGGATGTGGAAGCATTGGAAAGGGGGCAAAAGAGATTTACCAGGATGCTGCCTGGTTTGCAGGATAGGTCTTATGAGGAAAGGTTGAAGGAGCTAGGGCTTTTCTCATTTGGAGCGGAGGAGGATGAGAGGCGACTTAATGGAGGTTTATAAGATGATGAGGGTGGATAGATAGAGTGGACGTTCAGAGACTATTTCCTCGGGTGGATGTAGCTGTTACAAGGGGGCATAACTGTAAGATTCAGGGTGGGAGATACAGGAGGGATGTCCGAGGTAGGCTCTTTACTCGGAGAGTGGTTAGGGTGTGGAATGGACTGCCTGCTGTGATAGTGGAGTCGGACACTTTAGGAACTTTCAAGCGGCTATTGGATAGGCACATGGAGCACACCAGAATGACAGGGAGCGGGATAGCTTGATCTGGGTTTCGGACAATGCTCAGCACAACATCGAGGGGCCTGTTCTGTGCTGTTCTATGATAGAGTCGAGGGGGGGGGGGGGGGGTGGCACCGTCAAGGCCTTCCGCCGTGCCCAGTGGGCACCACAGGGACTGTGGGTATTGACCCCCCCCCCCCTTCGATCACATATAGTGTTCCTTGCGAGTCTGTCTTGCAAAGAGCAGACGATGGAGGTTTTGCCTCTTGCTCTGTTCATTTAGTTAGCTCAACGGGGACGTCTGGGATACTGGCTGAGGGGAGTCCGTCGCTGTCTTGGAAGCGAGGTTTAACAAAGACAGTGGCCCACTTCACCCGCCCTTCCTCGACATGCCGTTGTCGGAACCGAGGGCGCAACATTCCAGATCCCTTGCCAACCTTCCAAAGTTCGGAAGGGCAACAGTGTTTTTTCTTTTTGTTTGTTTTTGGACGGATAAGTTTTAACGATAGTTTGAGGCTGGATACTTTATAAACTTTTGCTGGTTTGTGAAGGGAAAACGGATGTCACAGTGTGCTATTAATGTTAATGTGGGCTGTCAGCTCTTTGCAAAGGCGAATCGGGCAATTTGCTCGCTGCATCCTTGCTTCACTGAACTTTACAAATCAGAGACTGGCGCAGTGCGGGCCAGGCTTGGGCCTTCCGAGTCTGTGCTGTCCCTTTTGAAGGGGAATCGCCAGCCTTCAAAGAGCAAGGGAAGTACAGCACAGGAACAGGCCCTTCAGCCCTCCAAGCCCGTGCCGATCACAATGCCCGAACTAAAAATAAAACCTTCTGTCCTTACTCGGTCCGTCTCCCTCTATTTCCTCCCTATTCATGTACTCATGCCTCTTTTTAAAAAATAAATCTAGTGTACCCAATTCATTTTTTCCCAATTAAGGGGCAATTTAGCCTGGCCAATCCACCTAGCACATCTTTGGGTTGTGGGGGCGAAACCCACGCAGACACGGGGAGAATGTGCAAACTCCACACGGACGGTGACCCAGGGATCGAACCTGGGACCTCGGCGCCGTGAGGCAGCAGGGCTAACCCACTGCGCCATCCCTGCTGCCCTCCAGAAGCCTCTTAACTGTTGCTAATGTGCCAGCCTCCACCACATCCTCCGGCAGCGCGCTCCAGGCACCCACCGCTCGCTGCGTGAAAAACGTACCCCCCGCACGTCTCCCTTAACCTTTCCCCTTTCACCTTGAACCTGCACCTTGTGAGCGACACCTCCATGCCTCTGACTATCCACCCTGTCTATGCCTCTCGTAATCTTGTAGACCTCTATCAGGTCTCCCCCTCGGCCTCCGCCTTTCCAGTGAGAACAGCCTGCCGATCAGGCACCACGGATGGGGGGGGGGGGGGGGGGAGCAGCTTTTCCTTATTGCCCACCCCTGGTCCGTCCATCGATCACCCCAATTTCCACCCCCTTGGGGGGGAGGAGAGTCCGTGCGTACACTTACCCGTGGGCTGCGCCTCGGGGCCGCGGTGGTAGGTTTGGTAAGCTGTGCGAGGAGAGAGAGAGCGAGAGAGAGAGAGAACTAGGTCAGCATCGAGTCTGGGCATTATTTCAAGAACCGAGTCAGGCACCCGCCACCCCACTGCACCCTACGTCCAAACCCCGCCAGCTCCAAAAGGCAGAGAGGAACCTCCTTCTGATTCTCTGCCCAACTGTGGGCCTCCTTGGCGGTTTCGAGCGCAATCCCTCGCTCAGCTCGGCAGCCCTCGGACACAATTTGTCCCTCCGTTTTGGCGCCCAAATCCTCAAGGCCGCCAGCTCCGATTCATTCAATCCCCGGCCTAAAATGTGCGCAGGTTCCCCCGCCGGCCCCTCTCCAACCTTCAGGGTTTTTAAAAAAAAAGGCACAATCTCCAAATTCTTTGGCTGGGATTCTCCGACCCTGAGCCGGGTCGGAGAATCCCCCCACTCCCCCCCCCCCACGGTGGGGCGTGAATCCCGCCCCGACGCCGGCTGCCCTATTCTCCGGCGCCGCTTTTCCTGGGCCGGCGGGATGCTCGCCAGGCTGGTCGGGGGCCGTTGACAGCGCGCCCCCCCCCCCCCCCGGGCAATTCTCTGGACCGAGTGGACGTAAAGTTTTGCCCAGTCCCGCTGGCGTGAATTCCTCACCTCACACACGGCGGGACCTGGCAGGTAAGTGTGCCGGGGGGGGCGGTCCTGGGGGGTGGGGGCAGGCGGATCCAACCGTGGGGGGGGGGGGGGGGGATTTGCGGTGGGCACGATGACCTGGCCCGCGATCGGGGCCCACCGATCTGCGGCCGGGCTTGTTCCATGGGGGGGGGGCCTTAATTCCTCCGCGCTGGGCCCCTGTCGGGCTCCGCCATATTGCCCGGGGGCCGGCGCGGAGAAGGGAACCCCCGCCCATGCGCGGACATACGCCCGCCCGCGCGTGGAAATACGCCAGCCGGTCTGCACATGCGCGAACTCGCGCCGGCCCTTCGGCGCTGGCTGGAGCGGAGCCAACCCCTCCGCCGTCAACCTAGCCCCCGTGAAAGTGGAGAACTCCTCCCTTTCGGGGACTGTTGACGCCGAAGTGGTTGCCGCCAGTTTCCCCGCCGGCGCGCGGACTTTGTCCCATTACTGCAGAATCCCGCCCACCGACTGAATTTAAAAAAAGAAATCCAGTGATCGAACATAGAACAATATGTCCCGTGCTTGGGCCTTCCTCAAACAGGCTTCACAGCAGGTGACCAGTAAAACAGACGGAGTGACTTTCAAAACGTCCGATACATCTTTCGGGACTTGTGGGAGGAAACCGGAGCACCCAGAGGGAAACCCACGCAGACACGGGGGGGGGGGGGGGGAGAACGCGCTGACTCCGCACAGACGGTGACCCAAGCCCGGGGATCGAACCCGGGACCCTGGCGCTGTGAAGCCACCGCGCTGCCCAACGAATGGTTTGTGTTTCAACGCACGATATCTCCTCATTGAGACACCAACCACAGCCTCTCCCTCGCGCCGTCAGTTTCTACTGATGAGAGGACATTTCAAAATGGCTTCCGGTGACAGTAACGACTTCCCTCTTCGCTGACCTAGCTGCCATTTTGTATTGTCACGGCCAAACACGTCTCACAAACTGCGGCGCGCGGGCTTCTTACCTGCGGGCTCTGTCGAGGCTCCCCCGAAACCCGCTTTTGCTAAAAAGGGGGGGAGTGGAAGAAAAAGTAAACCACGTTAGTACAAAGGCAGGTTCGCGCTCTGCTCCAACCCCCCCCCCCCCCCCCCCTCACCCATACCAGACAGAACAGGAATATTCACCACTCACCGCATTCTTTTGGGGTTCGATCTTTTTCAGGACGATCGAACGCTTGACCACCGGAGCCTGCGGGACAACGGAGAGCCTGGGTCAGCGACGGAATGAAATGAAAATCGCTCATTGTCACGAGTAGGCTTCAACGAAGTTACTGTGAAAAGCCCCCTAGTCGCCACATTCCGGCGCCTCTCCGGGGAGGCTGGTACGGGAATCGAACCGTGCTGCTGGCCTGCTTTAAAAGCCAGCGATTTAGCCCAGTGAGCTAAACCAGCCCCGCGAGGGTCGGAGAAAAGAAAAAAAAAAAACCCACACTCTTCAGGAGGACGAGAGGCTCGGCGTGGAAGGGAAATTAATGAGTTGCCAACTTAGAAGCATGCTGGGAAATGCTCGACTATAGTTCAACACTACTTCTGAATGAAAGTAAGTAGGTCAGGTAACATAAATTAAATAGTGCTTAATATTCTGGTCTCAGCCTTATTATGGAAACACATTGTCCTCTGAAAGATAACAAAATGTGTACTCGAGTTGTTTTTAGCCATGGGCAAGAACATACGTACTACGTATTTCATCGTGCGTACTTTCCAAGGTCTATTGCCAACGGCAGCACGGTAGCATGGGGGCCTCACGGTAGCATGGTGGTTAGCATAAATGCTTCACAGCTCCAGAGTCCCAGGTTCGATTCCCGGTTGGGTCACTGTCTGTGTGGAGTCTGCACGTCCTCCCCGTGTGTGCGTGGGTTTCCTCCGGGTGCTCCGGTTTCCTCCCACAGTCCAAAGATGTGCGGGTTAGGTGGATTGGCCATGCTAAATTGCCCGTAGTGTCCTAAAAGTAAGGTTATGGGGGGGGGGGGGGGGTTATTGGGTTACGGGTATAGGGTGGATACGTGGGTTTGAGTAGGGTGATCATGGCTCGGCACAACATCGAGGGCCGAAGGGCTTGTTCTGTGCTGTACTGTTCTATGTTCTATTGGATATAAACATGCCTATTTACTTCAAGATGTTATTTCAGACGATAAAGATATGCTTCCTTCAATCGAACCTCAGAGAGCGGTGCCCTGGCCTTTGCAGCTGGAACTCTCTCTCTCCGCAAATATGTTTGTGCAAATAAATTTCGTTAAATCGAACCTTCGAGGAATTTGTCTCTATTATAATTTCCACGACACTCGGGAAGAGATGCTAAGCACCTCCCTCGGTCCGCACGCCCTACACAAACACGCCCGACGCACTTCAGCGGGGAGGGGTCCGCCCCCAACAGTCTGACGCTCGCCCCGCCGGCGCCGATTGCTCGTCGGGCGAAAACTTTCAGCCCCCCCCCTCGGACCGGGGCTCTGATTACAGACCACTGACCTCAGCCAACACTCTGCCCGGACCGGTTTTGCTGAACGCCGTAACGTCGAAGCTCCAGTTAACCCGCCTCTAACCTCCCCACCTTCTACAAAAGAGGCACAAACCCCAACTGCGATCGGGAGTCATTTGCACGTCTCTCCTCCGCAACTCTTTGGATGCCAAAAAGTTATTCCGAACGATTAGGCAGCTGGGAACGCGGATGGGGGAAGGGGAGGGGGGGCGGACGAACCCCCCCCCCCCCCCAAATCGCAGCTGCCACTCAACTACTCACCACGTTCTCCTTACTCTCCGCCTCCGCCAGCCGATCAGATTTCCTCCTCGCTGGTGGGTGTAGATCTACAGACAGAGTGAAATGTCAGGGTTCCGGGCTGCGGCCGACAGACGAGCAAACGCTACACTTTTCACCGATTCTTTACAGCGCAGGAGGCCATTCAGCCCCTCGGGTACGTTTAAGCACTGGGGGTACAGTACTAGTGACGGGTCTGTCACTGTATAACACTGGGGTACAGTACTGGTGGGGACGGGTCTGTCACTGTATAACACTGGGGTACAGTACTGGTGGGGACGGGGTCTGTCACTGTATAACACTGGGGTACAGTACTGGTGGGGATGGGTCTGTCAGTGTATAACACTGGGGTACAGTACTGGTGGGGACGGGTCTGTCACTGTATAACACTGGGGTACAGTACTGGTGGGGACGGGTCTGTCACTGTATAACACTGGGGTACAGTACTGGTGGGGACGGGGTCTGCCACTGTATATCACTGGGGTACAGTACTGGTGGGGACGGGTCTGTCACTGTATAACACTGGGGTACAGTACTGGTGGGGACGGGTCTGTCACTGCGTAACACTGGGGTACAGTACTGGTGGGGACGGGTCTGTCACTGTATAACACTGGGGTACAGTACTGGTGGGGATGGGTCTGTCACTGTATAACACTGGGGTACAGTACTGGTGGGGACGGGTCTGTCACTGTATAACACTGGGGTACATAACTGGTGGGGACGGGTCTGTCACTGTATAACACTGGGGTACAGTACTGGCGGGGACAGGTCTGTCACTGTATAACACTGGGGTACAGTACTGGTGGGGACGGGTCTGTTACTGTATAACACTGGGGTACAGTACTGGTGGGGATGGGTCTGTCACTGTATAACACTGGGGTACAGTACTGGTGGGAACGGGTCTGTCACTGTATAACACTGGGGTACAGTACTGGTGGGGATGGGTCTGTCACTGTATAACACTGGGGTACAGTACTGGTGAGGACGGGTCTGTCACTGTATAACACTGGGGTACAGTACTGGTGGGGAGGGTCTGTCACTGTATAACACTGGGGTACAGTACTGGTGGAATGCACCACTATCTATGGGCAGGGGGTATGTAGTATGGACCCACTATTTGTGGTGTGTGAGGGTGGCATGCACCATTATTTGTGGGATGGGGGATGGAATGCACAATTGTGGGAGGGGTGGAATGCGCCACTATTCTTGCGGGGGATGGTGGTATGTTCCACTACTGGTGAGGGGGGGGGGGGGGGGGAGTGGAATGCTCCACTACTGGTGGGTGGGGGTGGGGGGGGGGAGAGTGAAATGCTCCACTATTAGTGGGGGGAGTGGAATGCTCCACTATTGTTGGGGTGGAATGCACCACTACCAATGGCGGGGTGTAACGCACTCCTCTCTATGGCGGGGTGAAACTCACCCCAATCTATGGTGGGGTGGAATGCACCACTATTTGTGGGGGTGGAATGCACCCCTATCTATGGCGTGGTGGAATACACCACTATTTCGGGGGGGGGGGGGAGAGATAGAATGCACCACTATTTGTGGGGGGGTGGAATGCACCACTATTTGGGGGGGGGGGGATGGAATGCATCACTATTTCGGAGGGGGGAAATGGAATGCACCACTATTTCTGGGGGGGGGGGGGAGATAGAATGCACCACTATTTGTGGGGGGGGTGGAATGCACCACTATTTGTGTTGGGGATGGAATTCACCTCTATTTGTGTGTGGGGAGGGGGTGAAATGCATACCTATTTGTAGGAGGGATGGAATGCACCACTATTTGTGTGTGGGGGAGCGGAATGGACCACTATATGTGTGTGGGGGGGGGGGGGTGTTTGTGGAATGCACTACTATTTGTGGTTGGGGTGGAACGCACCACTATGTGTGGGGAGGGAGTTGCAATGAACCACTATGTGTGTGTGTGTGTGTGGGGATGCACCACTATTTGTAGGGGGGGGCATGCACCACTATTTGTGGGGCTGGGGGGATGGAATTCACCACTATATGTTTGGGGGGGGGGGGGTTTGTGTGGAATACACCACTTTCTGTAGGGGGGCGGTGTGGAATGCATCACTATGTGTGGGGGGGGGTGTGGAATGCATCACTATGTGTGTGGGGGGGGGTGGAATGCACCACTATTGGGGGGGGGGGGGGTGGAATGCATTACTGTTTGTGGAGGGGGGTGGAATGCACCGCTGTTTGTGGGGAGGGGTAGATTGCACCATTATGCTCGGCCCACTCCCTGACTCACCCGGCTCCCGCTGTGCCCCTGTCGCCGCCGCCATTCCCTCTCTCTGTGTCTCCGGCGCGGGTTAACGGCGATCCCCGGCCGCCGCCATTCAAACTCTCTGCTCCCGCCGCCGCCGCCGCCTCCCATTGGCTGCGCCCGGTCCCGCCCCGCCCGGCGCAGCGCTGCCGATTGGCTCCCCGCCCGGCACAGCGCTGCCGATTGGCTGGCCGGAACAATGGCTCTGGGCGCTGATTGGCCGCCGCCCTTCTCCTCGCCCACCGATTGGCCGCAGACGCGCTCCGTCCTGATTGGCTCCGACATGCGGGGCGCCGATTGGCTCAGCCTATGGGCGGGTTCTCAATAACCATTGGTCAGCTCGCCTGTCAATCACAGGCCGGTTGCCCCGGATACCATTGCCCCGCCCATCTCAGGGGAGAGATGGGGAACCACGCCCCTGTTTAAAGGGGCAGGCACCCTCCTTTGGACTGAGTGTCCAGTCAGGCCGGAGGTGGACGGACAATGGGATGGATTCCGTGTTGAGCCCCCCTCTGTCTGCGTCCACCGCAAACAAGGCACAAATCAGGAGGGTGAGGGAATATGAAATGAAAAAAAAATGAAAATGGCTTATTGTCACGAGTAGGCTTCAATGAAGTTACTGTGAAAAGCCCCTAGTCGCCACATTCCGGCACCTGTTCGGGGAGGCTGGTACGGGAATCGAACCGTGCTGCTGGCCTGCTTGGTCTGCTTTCAAAGCCAGCGATTCAGCCCTGTGCTAAACAGCCCCTGGGTTAATAGGGGCGGCACGTTCCACAGTGGTTAGCACTGGGACTACAGCGCCGAGGTCCCAGGTTCGATCCCGGCTCTGGGTCACTGTCCGTGTGGAGTTTGCACATTCTCCCCGTGTTTGCGTGGGTTTCACCCCCACAACCCAAAGATGTGCAGAGTAGGTGGATTGGCCACACTAAATTGCCCCTTAATTGGAAAAAAAAACAATTGGGTACTCTAAATTTATTTTTAAAAAACAGTGTGAGGGAATACTCTCCACTCGCCTGGATGAGTGCGGCTCCCAACAACACTCGAGAAGCTCGACACCACCCTGACCAAAGCCTTGATCAACACGCTAACCACAAACATTCACTCCCTCCACCCCCCGGCGCACAGCGGCAGCCGTGTGCGCCGTCTACAAGACGCCCCGCAGCCACTCGCTCCTTCGACAGCACCTTCCAAACCCGCCACCTCTACCGTCTAGAAGGACGAGGGCAACAGCGGACGCACGGGGAACACCACCACCTGCAAGTCCCCCCCCCCCTCCGAGCCGCTCGCCATCCCGACTCAGAAATACATCGGCCCTTCCTTCATTGTGGCTGGGGTTAAAATCCTGGGAACTCCCTCCGTAACAGCACGGCGGGTGTACCCACAGCCCACGGGGCTGCAGCCGGTTCAAGATGGCGGCTCACCCGCCACCTTCTCAAGAGGGCAATTAGGGATGAGCGCCCAATGCTGGTGCATACATTTTCCAACAGAAAATATCTAATAGAGATATATTGCCTCCCTCTTGTTCTGTAGATGAGGTTCATGCGATGAGGTGGTTGTCCTGTGAGGAGAGAGTCGGCCTATATTCCTTGGCATTTAGAAGACTGAAATTTTGGATACTAAAGCAAAACGAAGAGGGATAAGATTGAAAATGTAGGTCAGCCATGATCTTAGTGAATAGGCCCACTCATATCCTGGTGGATGTTTAAGATACCACAGCCCGCGGGAAGGGACTCCTGGCTCCTCTGTCAGCCGCTGAAGAGAGGGGATTCCCCACCCAAAATGGGCGCCTGCTTTTATACATACATAGATACATAGACCATAGGAGCAGGAGGAGGCCTTTTGGCCCTTCGAGCCTGCTCCGCCATTCATCCCGATCATGGCTGATCATCCAACTCAATAATCCTGCTTTCTCCCCAGAACCTTTGATCCCATTCTCCCCAAGTGCTACATCCAGCCGCCTCTTGAATATATTCAATGTTTTAGCATCAGCTACTTCCTGTGGGAATGAATTCCACAGGCTCACCACTGTTTGTGTGAAGAAATGTCTCCTTATCTCTGTCCGAAATGGTTTACCCAGAATCCTCAGACTGTGACCCCTGTCTCTGGACACACCCATCATTGGTAACATCTTCCCTTCATCTACCCTGTCTAGTCCTGTTAGAATTTTATAAGTCTCTATGAGATCCCCCCTCATTCTTCTGAACTCCAGCGAGAACAATCCCAACCTCGTCAATCTCTCCTCGTGTGACAGTCCCGCCATCCCAGGAATCAGCCTGGTAAACCTTCGCTGCACTCCCTCGGGAGCAAGAACATCCTTCCTCAGAGAAGGAGACCATCGTTAGGGGCTGGTTTAGCACAGGGCTAAATCGCTGGCTTTGAAAGCAGACCAAGGCAGGCCAGCAGCACGGCCTCCCCGAACAGGCGCCGGAATGTGGCGACTAGGGGCTTTTCACAGTAACTTCATTTGAAACCAACTCGTGACAATAAGCGATTTTCATTTCATTTTGGCAGCAAAAAACGGAAAGGAAGATTATTATCTGAATTAGGCAAGGGGAGGGGGGGGGGGGATGTGCGACGAGACCTGGGTGTCCTCGTACACCATTTCGCTGAAGGCACGGTGACACAGTGGTCAACACCGCTGCCTCACATCTCCGGGGACACAGGTTCGATTCCGCCTTCGAGTGACTGTCTGTGTGGAGTTTGCACGTTCTTCCCCGTGTCAGTATGAAGATAGAACATAGAACATTTAGTGCAGAAGGAGGGCATTCGGCCCATCAAGTCTGCACTGACCCACTTAAGCCCTCACTTCCACCAGCCTCCCCGAACAGGCGCCGGAATGTGGCGATTATACCCATAACCCAATAACCCCTAACCTTTTGGACACTAAGGGACAATTTATCACGGCCAATCCACCTAACCTGCACGTCTTTGGACTGTGGGAGGAAACTGGAGCACCCGGAGGAAACCCACGCAGACACGGGGGGAGAAAGTGCAGACTCTGCACAGACAGTGACCCAGAGGGGCATCGAACCTGGGACCCTGGTGCTATGAAGCCACAGTGCTATCCACTTGTGCTACCGATGCTTTTAAGAGCTGCAGGAATACCAATGCAGGTCACAACACAAAGACTGTGACCTACAAGCTTAGTGTGAAGAGAGCATGCTGGGAAACATCACCTGAACTTGCATTTTCCCCCCTTTCCACCCCTCTGTGTTTGTCTGTCTGGTGTGTGTATGCACAGAATGGGGAAACAAGTTAAAGTAGGGGTTAGATACTTATTAAAATGTAACCAATTGTATCTGCTGTAAATTTTACCATTCACCTTGTTATAAATAAACAGTAATTGTGTTTCAGTTTACAAACCCGGTGACTGTAATTATTGGGCCCTCAAGGGCCAAAGACTTTGGGTATTTTTATACAAATTATTGGTTAATTCACTTGTGTTGGGACTCAGGGGCCTGGGCGGCTGGAATTAACCGTGTGCTCGCTCGGGGTGTCGTAACAGTATTAATAGGGAAAGACGGGGTAGATGAAGACAAATTGTTTCCACTGGCTGGAGATTCTAAAACTGGGGGAGCATGGTCTAAAAATCAGGGCCAGACCGTTCAGGACAGATCTCCCACGTACCGCAGTTGAAGCCACATCAGTTGTTAATTTTAAATCTGAGATGGGTAGGTTTTCGTTAAGCAAAGATATGCAGGGCTGTGGGCCAAGGGCAGGTAGATGGAGTTAGGCCGCAGATCGGCCATGATCTCATTGAATGGCGGGATAGGCTCGAGGGGCTGAATGGCCTCCTCCTGCGCCAACGTTCCCATGACGACGATTGTTGTGAACCCCCCCCATTTGGTTCACTAATGTCCTCCTCTCGGGCTCGGGTTGGCGTATTTTCTCTCTGCTCACGAATCCTTGAACACCAGAGTACTATTTATTTATATTTAGGGATTAGGTCCGGAAGGGACCCAGATATGGAACTTGGCTTCCTCTGCAAATGTCGAAGGCCAGAGATATTGTTTACACATCCGAGGAGCAGTTTTGACCTCAACTCGAACTCTGTCCGATCTCCCACTCCCTCTCTCCGATCTCCCCCTCTCTCTCTCCGATCTCCCTCTCTCTCTCTCTCTTCGATCTCCCTCTCTCCCTGCACAATGGCCGTAAATTCCTGGCTGTTCCCGCTGGCGGGGTCTTCCAGTCCCACCCACAGCGAGGGGTCCGATCTGTGGGAAATTCCACAGAGTCCCCCCCCCCCCCTCTCTGGGTGAAGACATTTCTCCTCCCCTCAGTCCTAAAAGGTTAACCCCTGACCCTCAACT
>NC_052176.1:4081105-4124226 GCF_902713615.1 Scyliorhinus canicula | reverse complement strand
ACTATATCTGTAACCTCCTCCAGCCCCGACAGCCCTCCCTATCTCTGTAACCTCCTCCAGCCCCTACAACCCTCCCTATCTCTGTAACCTCTTCCAGCCCTACAACCCTCCCTATCTCTGTAACCTCCTCCAGCCCCGACAACCCTCCCTATCTCTGTAACCTCCTCCAGCCCCTACAACCCTCCCTATCTCTGCAACCTCCTCCAGCCCCGACAACCCACCCTATCTCTGTAACCTCCTCCAGCTCCTACAACCCTCCCTATCTCTGTAACCTCCTCCAGCTCCAACAACCCTCCCTATCTTTGTTAACTCCTCCAGCCCCAACAACCCTCCCTATCTCTGTAACCTACTTCAGTCCCTACAACCCTCCCTATCTCTGTAACCTCCTCCAGCCCTCCCTATCTCTGTAACCTCGTCCACCCACTACAACCCTCCCGATCTCTGTAACCTCCTCCAGCCCTGACACCCTCCCTATCTCTGTAACCTCCTCCAGCCTCTACAACCCTCCCTATCTCTGTAACCTCCTCCAGCCCCAGAACCCTCCCTAGCTGTAACCTCCTCCAGCCCCTACAACCCTCCCTATCTCTGTAACCTCCTCCAGCCCCTACACCCCTCCCTATCTCTGTAACCTCCTCCAGCCCCTACAACCCTCCCTATCTCTGTAACCTCCTCCAGTCCCTACAACCCTCCCTATCTCTGTAACCTCCTCCAGCCCCTACAACCCTCCCTATCTCTGTAACCTCCTCCAGCCCCTACAACCCTCCCTATCTCTGTAACCTCCTCCAGTCCCTACAACCCTCCCTATCTCTGTAACCTCCTCCAGCCCCCACAACCCTCCCTATCTCTGTCACCTCCTCCAGCCCCTACAACCCACCCTATCTCTGTAACCTCCTCCAGCTCCTACAACCCTCCCTATCTCTGTAACCTCCTCCAGCTCCAACAACCCTCCCTATCTTTGTTAACTCCTCCAGCCCCAACAACCCTCCCTATCTCTGTAACCTACTTCAGTCCCTACAACCCTCCCTATCTCTGTAACCTCCTCCAGCCCTCCCTATCTCTGTAACCTCGTCCACCCACTACAACCCTCCCGATCTCTGTAACCTCCTCCAGCCCTGACAACCCTCCCTATCTCTGTAACCTCCTCCAGCCTCTACAACCCTCCCTATCTCTGTAACCTCCTCCAGCCCCAGAACCCTCCCTATCTGTAACCTCCTCCAGCCCCTACAACCCTCCCTATCTCTGTAACCTCCTCCAGCCCCTACACCCCTCCCTATCTCTGTAACCTCCTCCAGCCCCTACAACCCTCCCTATCTCTGTAACCTCCTCCAGTCCCTACAACCCTCCCTATCTCTGTAACCTCCTCCAGCCCCTACAACCCTCCCTATCTCTGTAACCTCCTCCAGCCCCTACAACCCTCCCTATCTCTGTAACCTCCTCCAGCCCCTACGACCCTCCCTTTCTCTGTAACCTCCTCCAGCTCCTACAACCCTCCCTATCTCTGTAACCTCCTCCAGCCCCTACAACCCTCCCTATCTCTGTAACCTCCTCCTGTCCCTACAACCCTCCCTATCTCTGTAACCTCCTCCAGCCCCTACAACCCTCCCTATCTCTGTAACCTCCTCCAGCCCCCACGACCCTCTGAGATCTCTGCGCTCCTCCAATTCCGGCCTCTTGATCACCCCCCCCCCCCCCCCCCCCCCCCCCTCCCATTCCCTTTGCTCCGACATTGGCGGCCGTGCCTTCAGCTGCCTTGGGGTGGGGGGGGGGGGAGGGGACACGAAGCTCCGGAATTCCCCCCCTATACCTCTCCACCTTTCACTCCCTCTCTCTCCCCCCCTCTTGTACTCCCGAAAACCCAATTTGTCGCCACTGTCGCCGACTATCTCCTCAGGAGACTGATAATGTCATATTTTGTTCAATGACACTGAAGTGAAGCATCCTGGGGGATGTTTTATAATGTTAAAGGTATAAAAAAATCTAGAGTACCCAATTCTTTGTTTTTTTCCCCCCCCCAATTAAGGGGCAATTTAGCGTTGGCCAATCCACCTACCCTGCACATCTTTGGGTTGTGGGGGGTGAAACCCACGTAGACACGGGGAGAATGTGCAAACTCCACACGGACAGTAACCCAGGGCCGGAATCGAACCCGGGTCCTCGGCGTCGTGAGGCAGCAGGGTGAACCGCCGGGCCGCAGTAATAATGTTAACGTTGCCCCTTAATGTGGGTAGGAGAGGGGAAGGTGTCTGACATCTATAAGGTAATGCAGGAGGTGGAGGAGTCGTCAGTGGAGGAGCTGAAGGCGAAATGGGAGGAGGAACTCGGGGAGCAGATAGAGGACGGGACTTGGGCGGATGCCTTGGAGAGAGTCAACTCTTCCTCCTCATGTACGAGGCTTAGTCTCATCCAATTTAAGGTGCTGCACCGGGCCCACATGTCCGGGACTAGGATGAGTAGGTTCTTCGGGGGTGAGGACAGGTGCACCAGATGTTCGGGGAGTCCGGCGAACCACGCCCATATGTTCTGGGCATGCCCAGCACTGGAAGAATTCTGGAAGGGGGTGGCGGGGACGGTGTCGAGGGTGGTTGGATCCAGGGTCAAACCAGGGTGGGGACTCGCGATTTTTGGAGTTGCGGTAGAGCCGGGAGTGCAGGAGGAGAAAGAGGCCGGTGTCCAGGCCTTTGCGTCCCTAGTAGCCCGTCGAAGGATTCTGTTACAATGGAAGGATGCAAGGCCCCCAAGCATGGAGACCTGGATCAGTGACATGGCGGGATTTATAAAATTGGAAAAGGTTAAATTTGCCCTGAGAGGATCAATACAAGGGTTCTATAAACGATGGCAGCCTTTTTTGGACTTCCTGGCTCAGAGATAGGTAACTGGGTCAATAGCATGATTGTTAATATTATTGTTATTTTCGGTATTTTACTAAGGTGCGTCAATGTTGTATAAAATCAAAATTTCTCAATAAAAATTATTTTAAAAAAAACGTTGCCCCTTAAATATTTGTTCTTATTCCTGCGGTCCATCGAGGCACTGCCCACAGCAGATGGATCTTCTGGAGGGTTATTGTTCAACGTGAAGGGTTTATGAGGAGGCAGCGGGCGGGATTGTCTGCTCTGGGGGTTAAGTGCTCCGAGGCACGGGGGGGGGAATCGCCCCTGGTCTCCGCTGGTGCTCGGATCGGCGCACAGGTGATCCTCTCCCTCACCTGCGTGGCGGGGGGAGCTCGCTGGATTCCGCTCAAATCCTGGGATCGGGCCGCCATTTTGAGACTCTCTTAGTTTCTGTGAAGATGGGCGGTGGAAAAGGGAGGGAGGGGTGGGGGGGGGGGGGGGAGTTAAGAAACCCCCATCCGGTTCACCAATGTAGCTGAAGGGGGGAAATCTGCTGTCCTTCCCTCGGTCTGGCCTACATGTGACTCCAGACCCTCCTCCCCACCCCCACCCACACACAGCAACGTGGTCGACTCTGAACTGTCCCCCCCTGAAACGGCCCGAGCGGAGACACTCGGTACAAGGGCGGCACAGTGGTTAGCACCGCTGCCTCACAGCGCCAGGGACCCGGGTTCGATTCCGGCTTCGGGTGACTGTCTGTCTGGTGTTTGCACGTTCTCTCCCCCCGTGTCTGCGTGGGTTTCCTCCGGGTGCTCCGGTTTCCTCCCATAGTCCAAAGATGTACAGGTTAGGTGGATTGGCCGTGTTAAATTGCCCCTTAGTATCCAAAGATGTGCAGTTTAGGTGGATTGGCCGTGCTAAATTGCCCCTTAGTATCCAAAGATGTGCAGTTTAGGTGGATTGGCCATGCTAAATTGTCTCTCAGTGTCCAAAGATGTGCAGGTTGGGTGGATTGGCCATGCTAAATTGTCTCTTAATGTCCAAAGATGTGCACGTTAGGTGGATTGGCCGTGTTAAATTGCCCCTTAGTATCCAAAGATGTGCAGTTTAGGTGGATTGGCCGTGCTAAATTGCCCCTTAGTATCCAAAGATGTGCAGTTTAGGTGGATTGGCCGTGCTAAATTGCCCCTTAGTATCCAAAGATGTGCAGGTTAGGTGGATTGGCCGTGCTAAATTGCCCCTTAGTATCCAAAGATGTGCAGTTTAGGTGGATTGGCCATGCTAAATTGTCTCTCAGTGTCCAAAGATGTGCAGGTTGGGTGGATTGGCCATGCTAAATTGCCTCTTAATGTCCAAAGATGTGCAGGTTAGGTGGATTGGCCGTGCTAAATTGCCCCTTAATGTCCAAAAATATGCAGGTTTGGCGGATTGGCCGTGCTAAATTGCCCCTTAGTGGCCAAAGATGTGCAGTTTAGGTGGATTGGCCGTGCTAAATTGCCCCTTAGTATCCAAAGATGTGCAGGTTAGGTGCAGTTATGAGGATAGGGCGGGGGAGGGGGAGTGGGCCTAAGTGGGCTGCTCTTTCAGAGGGTCGTTGCAGACCCGATGGGCCGAATGGCCTCCTTCTCCCCTGTAGGGATTCTGGGGACAGTTAGGGATGGGCAACAAACGCTTCCCCAGCCACGCTCACATCCTGCGGCAGCGTTTTACACAAAAGAGCGGGCCAGCATGGCTCTAAGGGCCGAGTGGCCAACTTCTGCGCTGTCACCGTTGCACAGCTGCTTCACTGAAAGGGAAGAAGGTACTGCCAGGGTCAAACCTGAGGGGTTCAAAATGTCTTCACGCAAAGGGGCACGAGTGAGTCAAAACCTAATTTCAGATAAGGACGAATAAGGTTTCCTAAATCGAACTGGGTCAGTGTTTCTGAGGTAAAACAGTTGTTTAAATTTCCGATGTGCCGCAAACACTCTTGGGAGCTAAACTGATGGAAAACAAAATCAAATCCAAAATATGCAGGAGCGTCATAGTGAACTTTGACCCCGCTGGTCACGGTCGATGATGCAAGAACTGAACACGCATCAAATTGCAAAATGCCAAGGTCACTCAGGGTGGAACGGAAAGTACTGGAAAAACACAGCAGGCCTGGCAACATATCTGCAGAGAGAGAGAGAGACAGTGTTAATGTTTTGAATTCCTTCCTCCACCCCCCGTTCAGAGAGAGAAACAGAGTTAATGTTTTGGGTCAATGACGTGACTCTGCAGACGCACCACACTGTAACTATTAACTTGTTCCTCTCTCTCTCGCGCGCTGAGATTTAAGAACATATTCTTTCCCAGGACGTGAGCGTCGCGGGCTACAGGCCCGACATTCAATCGCCCACGCCTAGCCTCCCCTTGAGAAGGGGGCGGGGGTGGGTGAGCCGCCATCTTGAACCCGCCGCAGCCCCAAGCGGCGTAGGTGCGCCCCACCGTGCTGTTAGGGAGGGAGTTCCCGGGTTTTGAGCCGAGCCCATAGTGAAGGAAGGTCCGATTATAGAACATAGAACATAGAACAGTACAGCACAGAACAGGCCCTTCGGCCCTCAATGTTGTGCCGAGCCATGATCACCCTACTCAACCCACGTATCCACCCTATGCCCGTAACCCAACAACCCCCCCCCCCTTAACCTTACTTTTATTAGGACACTACGGGCAATTTAGCATGGCCAATCCACCTAACCCGCACATCTTTGGACTGTGGGAGGAAACCGGAGCACCCGGAGGAAACCCACGCACACAGGGGGAGGACGTGCAGACTCCACACAGACAGTGACCCAGCCGGGAATCGAACCTGGGACCCTGGAGCTGTGAAGCATTTATGCTAACCACCATGCTACCCTGCTGCCCCAATTATATTTCCAAAGTCAGGATGGTGTATGTGTGTGTGTATACGTGTGTGTGGCCTGGGAGTTGGGGGGTGGGGGGAACCGTGCGGGGGCACCCATGCGCCCGCAGTCCTCGCCCTGGAGGCTTCTGGAAGCTTCCTGATGCTGGGGATCGGAGGAGGTTTTGAAGGTGCCTTCAACGGCGAGGTGATGGGGATCCACTGCCGCTATCGTGCATCGATCGGGGGGGGGGGGGGGGGGGTTTGGAAGGTGGTGTCCAAGGCGAGGGTGCGAGGACGGTTTCTTTTGTGTGTGTGTGTGTGGGCGTGTACGGGTGGGGGAAGGGTTGACGTTTAAAATGGCGGACGGGGGCTGATCGAGCCTTCTCCTTGCCAGGGAACCCAGCATTCAACTTCGACGGAATGTTTTCGTCTGGGCAGCACGGTAGCATTGTGGATAGCACAATTGCTTCACAGCTCCAGGGTCCCAGGTTCGATTCCCGGCTTGGATCACTGTCTGTGCCCGTTCTCCCCGTGTGTGCGTGGGTTTCTTCCGGGTGCTCCGGTTTCCTCCCACAGTCCAAAGATGAGCAGGTTAGGTGGATTGGCCGTGATAAATTGCCCTTAGTGTCCAAAATTGCCCTTAGTGTTGGGTGGGGTTACTGGGTTATGGGGATGGGGTGGAGGTGTGGACCTTGGGTAGGGTGCTCTTTCCAAGAGCCGGTGCAGACTCGATGGGCCGAATGGCCTCCTTCAGCACTGTAAATTCTATGAAATCTAAATTCTATTTAAAAACCAAAGCATCGGGAACGAGGCGGCGAAGGGTTGGTGCTCTGGAGCAAACAGCCTGCTGGCATCAGCGAGAACAAAAAAAAGGCTCGGTCACTGAGGGGGGGGGGCTGGTTTAGGGGGTGACACCTAATGAGAACATTAAATAAAAATCATTAAATAAAAATCCCAAGCATTGGAGGCCCGTGGGCATGAGTCATTTGTTGACTTTGTACTTGACTACAGTATTGTGGTGCAGAGGCTGGGGCTTGGGGGTGGGCGGGGCCGCCGGCCCACTCCTGTCAATCACCCCTCCCCCCCTTGTGACGCCACAGAGAGTCCGCGCAGGCGCAGCGGGCCCCTGCGACATTTGAAAGGGGGCGCAGCCGCAATGGCCCGCCTCACAGACGGTTGGGTGACGTCAGGGCCTCATCACCCCCTCCCCACCGCGGAGGCGGAGGATAAACCCACCCACCCCCCCCTCCCCGAACCATCGTTTTTTATTTCCCCCCCTCCAGCGGACGGGGGAGAGGGACGCGGGTGTGGGTTTTCCTGTGGGAGGGGGTGAGGTTCTGGCAGCGGGATCGTGGTTCCCGCGGCGGGACTCTTTGCGGCGGAGGGATCTGCCTGGTCTCCCGGCGGGGTGGGTAGGCGGAGGGTATAAAAGGCGGCGCCCGGGCGGCCGTTGCGCAGAGAGCAGCGGAGCGGGGCGGAGGAGGGATGGTGGTCAGGGCGCGCGGAGGGCTGTTTACTCCGATCTGTCTGAGTGGAGTTGGACGGGGGAGGGGGAGGAGAATGGAAGTTAAATTAAACCGATTGATCGCGACGGGGTGATTTATTTTTTTGCGGAGGGGGGAGAATGGAAGTTAAATTTAACCGATTGATCGCGGATGGGTTTATTTTTCTGGGGTAGTTGTCTACTACAAGCGGCGACATTTTCGGCGCTTGTAGACAACAAGCGGCGGTTTAGTTTGGGGGTGCGTCGAGTGGACGGGAAAAAAAAATAACGGGTCCGCCATTTTGTGAAGGTCGGCGGAGATTTTGAGGGTCCGCCATTTTGTGACGGTCGGGCCATCCGCCGATTAACTGGCGGCTGTCTTGTCAAAGGCCGCTTTTTAATCGGGGGGGGGGAGGTGGGGAAGAGATATTGGGGTTGAGCGGCCATCTTGAGAAGGTCTGCCTGTGTTGGGGGTCGGGACGGCCATCTTGTGAAGGACTTGCCTATAATTGAGTCTTGGGGCGGCCATCTTGTGAAGGGCTTGCCTGCACGGGGGGCGGCCATTTTGTGAAGCGATCTTGTGTTGGTCGCGGCGCCGCCATTTTGTCAAATCCACCAAAGTTCTTTCCTGTTGGGAAGCTGGGCAGGGAGATGAGATCATTGTCGGGGGGGCTATGTCAAACCAAGTATTCTTGGGGGGGAGGGGCAGATTTTGAAACCTCATTTTTGAGCACAGTTTGGGTGGGTATCTCAAAGCTTTTAACAGGTGTCTGGTCAGGAGCTACGAAAGGGTGGGATGAGGCAGTAGTGGTGAAGCCGATGTGAAATCCCCACATTGAGCTGAGATTTGGCTGGTGTCGAAAGGAGCTGAGTTCTATAATACCCTTTTTCAGTGTTAAGTTGAGGGTTTGCTTAACCTGTCTCGTTAAAACCCTGAAGATGTGAAAGTTTTTTTAATTGTTGATTTGCGGAAGGCTGAAGACGTGTCTGCGTGTGTGGGGCCAGGCCTGAACGAAAAGCATGCTGAGAATTTTTATGTCTGCTAATTGTTACAGTTGAGCGACAGAATTAAAAAAACTGCTGGCATTGGACCACTTAAATGTAAACAGTGACTGGAAGATTGTCAGGAACTTTGCTTTAATGAAAGTGTTGCATGTATCCGTTGAAGGACTGTGACCTGTAGTGGACTTGATGGGGAAGTCGACCAGAATGAACAGATGAAGCAATGCGGCCACCTTAACGGGCAGGTTAAGAATGAAGATCTTCAGAGGAAGGGGTTTGGATAGGAAGAAATCGTGAAAGCAACAGTGAGGTAGCCAGTACAGATGAAGAGTCCCTGAAGGAGCACAGTGGCAGAAGTTCAGAGCAGGGGGCTGATGAGGCGAGTGCTGTGTGGATGAAGAGAGATCTGCTTTTTGAGGGTTGAACTCACTGAACCGAGCGAGGTCAGATCAGAAAACGGGAACGAGGCTGGTTTGTATGTAGAGGCCAGTAACTTTAAAATTGCAAATTTGAAAGCTTGGTTAATTTGATCTGGCTGTGGCTGTAATTTTGTGTGCAAGGGTTTACTGGGGTGGGCAACGTTGTCTAGTTTTTATCTTTCAGGCATCTGAATGTCAACCAAGTACCCATAATACGTGGTTTCTGAAGGAAGATGATATGGCTTAGACCATGCTTTCTAGAGAGCGTTGATGTGCTTCATACCGGACAAATATTGTTTTGCACTTCGTGTTTTCTCTCTCTTACTCAAATAGGCTAAGGTTCAATATCCGTCCTTGCATGCAAGGCTGTTTTCAGGACATCGTGGTACCACCTGAAGTTCACTTCGCAACAGCTAAGTGTTTGAATTAATGGGGAATTTAAAGAAAATTCCACATGGCATCTTTGGGTTGAATCAAGTTGTGAAGGCTAATCTAATACTGACCGGAACAGTGAGTTGAGTCTGAGCCAGCTTTGACTTCGGTTTTAAAAGTCTTTGTTAAACTTGTGGCTGAGAATAGGTGGCTGTAGAGTCTTGCAGACAATCTTGAAGAATTGACATGAGATTGGCTTTAAGCCTGTATTTCAGTTGGCACTGTTAGGCCCAGCTTTCTATGTTGCTGTGGTAAATTGTTAATAAGTGTCGCTGGGCTTTGTTACTGCCTGGGCTTTATGCCTGTGATGCAGGGAGAGCATTCTCATTTTAGGGTGGAGTTTCAGTTTATTATGGGCTTTGTGCCTGGGGCCACATAACTAAATTTGGGCTTTATGCCTGGGCCACAGAACTAAATTTGGGCTTTATGCCTGGGCCGCAGACTCTATTCGGGCTTTATGCCTGGGCTGCATACTCAATTCGGCCTTTATGCCTGGGCCGCAGACTAAATTCGGGCTTTATGCCTGGGCCGCAGACTAAATTCGGGCTTTATGCCTGGGCCGCAGTCTAAATTCGGGCTTTATGCCTGGGCCGCAGACTAAATTTGGGCTTTATTCCTGGGCCGCAGTCTAAATTCGGGCTTTATGCCTGGGCCGCAGTCTAAATTCGGGCTTTATGCCTGGGCCGCAGTCTAAATTCGGGCTTTATGCCTGGGCCGCAGACTAAATTCGGGCTTTATGCCTGGGCCGCAGACTAAATTCGGGCTTTATGCCTGGGCCGCAGTCTAAATTCGGGCTTTATGCCTGGGCCGCAGACTAGATTCGGGCTTTATGCCTGGGCCGCAGACTAGATTCGGGCTTTATGCCTGGGCCGCAGACTAGATTCGGGCTTTATGCCTGGGCCGCAGACTAGATTCGGGCTTTATGCCTGGGCCGCAGACTAGATTCGGGCTTTATGCCTGGGCCGCAGACTAGATTCGGGCTTTATGCCTGGGCCGCAGACTAGATTCGGGCTTTATGCCTGGGCCGCAGACTAGATTCGGGCTTTATGCCTGGGCCGCAGACTAGATTCGGGCTTTATGCCTGGGCCGCAGACTAGATTCGGGCTTTATGCCTGGGCCGCAGACTAGATTCGGGCTTTACATTTGATGTTCAGGAATGTGGAATTGAGTAGTTTGTGGGGGTGGCTTTCAGGGTTGACAAAATGGTTTCTAGTTCTTTTTTTTCAGGCTTAAACAGACCATATTGTCACTAACCAGGAACACGAGAATGAAATTACTCGTCTGAAGATTTGATCCGGCTTGGGCCATCACCTCTATCATAATTTTGTTACTTACAGGAACTTTGCTTTAGGCAGCATCTATAGAGTCCCTTGAACTCTTCCTGTTTTTCAACAAGACACCAGGACTGATTTGCAGTTAAGTGTGAGCGATGTTACTAAACATCACTGTCACAATCCATAATCTCTAATTGTTACTTAACGTGTAAAGTCATAAAACATTGTTTTTCCATTCCCATTCCAGTAATTTAGTAAATTATCCCATCCGTGGACACTTAATTCCATATATGCTGGGTTGGGTTGCAACAAGCTTTTCCAGACTTTTCTTACAGATGCTATAGACCACTAACAGAGCCAATGCTGAAAGAAGTCTAACCATTCGGAACCATGGAGATGGCAGTTGATTTTTGAATGTCCAGCTAAAGCCATCGGAGCAAAAAATATTGGAGCCTTAAAAACTAGCAGGAGTTCCCATTTCCTTTTCTGGCTAAAGTTGCTGATACGTTAAGTTACATCTTGTCAGATTAAATCTTGCCTAGCTAAGGTAACTTCTTTATGCTCAAGTTAGCTTTAAAGCTTTGCATGCCTGAGTCCCTTTTCCCAGTTTTGTAGTCTAGAGTTTGTTCTTTGTTTAAACAATTAAGTGCCTCGGAGCACATTCAATAATTAATTGTAATATCTAGTTTAAGTTTGGAGTAAGATGTTAGGGTGGAACCAGTGCTGTTGAGACTTTTTCCAGGCATCCAGAGAGCGGCAACCACATGGGACCAGAAAGGATGTGAGGATTGAACTGTTACTAATAAGTGGTGAGCACAGACCCCGCTCCAGCCCAGAGTCAATATAACTCCTTTCAGTGTCATGATCAGATCAGAGCTACCCAAGAATGATGGCGCCTTGATCCAGTGCTGAATGAAGATAAGTCAACCTCATAACGTTTCCTATTTGGAATGGTTGTAGTGCGTAGCTCTCCTGGCAAAACTAAGCAGTACATGAATACTGCCTGGGTTGGTCTTGCTATAGTTGTAGAGATTCTACATTTGCATGGAAGAATTCCAGTTGGATTTGGTATTCTGTCTTGTGTCATTCACAAGCTTGAATTCCAGCCCTGTTCCGACAAGTCTGTAGGACTGTCAGGTATGCAAGTGCTTTGGTAATGTTTTATATCTAGACTGTTGCACTAGTACTTGGGATGTACTTGTAATAACCTGCAATTTTATACTTAACAACAAATAGCCTGATGCTCATTTTAGAGGAATTTCTGTTTGTATTTTTTGATTGGGGAGGGGGGGTGTAGAACAGGAAACTTTGTCCCAGATTTTATTTTCCAGATGCGCTCTTTAAAGATGTCTACAAAAATCGGCAAGTAATACACAGCACGGCTTTAAAAACTATATTTAAAAAAAGCAACGTCCAGTGGTTCAAAATGCAGACTCGTTTATTCTTGCCTGTGCCTAAGATGCTGTGGAATTGGCTTTTTGAAACATTTTTCAGATACTCAGTTGAAAAGTGGAGTGCTGTTGAAGACCAAAAGTGTCCAGCTGAAGACCTTAGTTGAGTAGTCACTAACCTCTTTTGATCTTTGTAACTGTTAAAAATCTACTTGGCTGGGAAAAAGTTACTTCAATTCTACTTGTAATGGAGCTTAGTTGTATTGGAATTGGCTATAATCTGGGTACCCCTGTGATGAACCTTTCTACCTCTGTAGGCTGGATTGAGTGGTGTTCTTGCATACCCACGAATGTTGGATTTTAATTTGCTAGCTAGCTGCTTTAATATGAATGGGGCCATAAATTGGAGACTAGTTAGAATTACCGTTGCATGATTGAATGTCGAGTATAAATGCCAGAGTTAAGTTGAAGGCATTGTAGTAAGCATTAGTTTCCAATACTTTCTATTAATATTTAGTCATGATGATACTGGGGGGGGTCAGACATTTTTTCCTTCAGACTTTTGCAGGTCTTTATACACAAGATTGAGATGTAAAAGGATGAATGGTGAAACTTGCAGCTGTGACTGAATACCCCGAGATTCTCCCACTCTGTTTTAAAACCCTAGGTCATCCCAATTCTGCCAAACTTTTGAGTGGGGTTCTGAAGTCGTCTAATACAGATAAGTTGTGCTGTGCATCTAAATGAATGTCATTTCAAATGGGGAGTGGGGGGGAGAAAAGGAGAATATCTTTCCTTTCTTTTCCAGATACATAAAGAATTAGAAACTGCTTGGAGAATCCTAGCACATCTGATCCAGGTACCCTCACTCAATGCAGTAGGTCATATTTGCAAGCAGCATGTAATACACTTGTGCTATAGAGATGGTAGTCTGTCAACTTGCCGCTAATAGGAGTTTGGGAGAAGCCAAATTACTTTCAAGTTTGACAAAGTAATGACACCCCAAGAAAATCCATCTGGTAAGCAAACCCAATCAATTTTAAACCCAGCCTGTTAACTTTAAATTTGGATTAAATTTTCCGATAGCTCTTAAAACGTTAATCCACTAAATATTGATATCTATGCGTATTTAATTTCAATACATTTTGTAGTTCGAGAGATGAACTAAATTCAGACCTCGTGGGGTTAGGGCTATGCAATGGCACTCTCAGTTTTTCTTTCAGATATCCAAGTGGAACTGGACACTTGATGGATGCTGAAATGCACTCTAGAAACATTGCAATGAGGTTTAGGATGGGAAGAGCAGTCTTAGTTTTTTTTCAGGTATCCAACCATTGCTGTTGTGTGGGGTATACTGCGTTGGAACAGCTGACTAGAAGGTGCTCTGAATCTCATTCTCAACCGTTTCAAGGGTGGGCAATATTCTCTTAGTTTTTCAGGATTCAAGTTGGTGCTGCTTAAGACACAGGTGCTGAATTTAATTATTTCAACTTTCAAAAGGGCTTTAGGGTGGGAAATATTGTTTTGTTTTTAGTTTTTCAGATCTCCAGCTTAAACAAGTGGAACATAGCCACACTGGACTTGGACAGGTGCAGAATCTCCTTTCCATTAAGAGCAATTTTCAAAAGGGTTGAGGGCGGGGAACAACTTTGTTCTTAGTTTTTCAGATCTCCAGTTTGTACTGCTGATAGAAGTGGAACGTGTCTGTAAGCTGGATTTATTGTCAGGTGCTGAATTTCTGTACTGTAATAAAAACATTTGAAGGGTTTAGGGAGGGGAACATTTTCTTGTTCTTAGTTTTGCAGATCTCCAGCTTAAACAAGTGGAACATAGCCACACTGGACTTGGACAGGTGCAGAATCTCCTTTCCATTAAGAGCAATTTTTAAAAGGGTTGAGGGCGGGGAACAACTTTGTTCTTAGTTTTTCAGATCTCCAGTTTGTACTGCTGATAGAAGTGGAACGTGTCTGTAAGCTGGATTTATTGTCAGGTGCTGAATTTCTGTACTGTAATAAAAACATTTGAAGGGTTTAGGGAGGGGAACATTTTCTTGTTCTTAGTTTTGCAGATTTCAAGTGGAACATATCCGCACAGTGGACCCACCAGACAGGTGCAGGAGAATTTCCATAATGCAAAATTGAAAAAAAATTCAGAAGGGTTGAGGGTGGGAACATCTTCTTGTTCTTAGTTTTTGCAGGTCTCCAAGTCTTTGTTCCCTGAGACAGATGGACTATTTCCCAATGCAGGTGCTGTATTTCTTAACTAATAGATTTCAAAAAGGGGTTGGGATGGGGAACAACCTTGTTCTTTTAGCTTTTTCAGGTCTCAACTTTGTACTGCAGAAACACGCGAAGCATAACCAAATGCAGGTGCAGATTCTCTCCATTTTAACTTTTAAAAAAAGGGGTTTGGGACGGGCAACAACACTTGTGTTCTTTAGTTTTTTCAGGTCGCCAGTCTTTGCTATTATAAAGACCAAAGGAACATGCACAGGTGCCCATTCTAATTTCTACCGTTTTGAGAAGGAAATTGGGAACAGTGAATGAGTTTGTGTTGCTTAGCTAGCATGGAACATAACCTGTACCACAGGTGCTCCATCTTGTTCCTGTTTAAATTTAGAAGGGTTTAGGGTGTGATATGGAACATTACCTGTACACAGGTGCTCCATCTAATTCTTCTTTAAATTTAGAAGGGTTTAGGGTGGGGCATGGAACATGACCTGTACACAGGTGCTCCATCTTGTTCCTGTTTAAATTTAGAAGGGTTTAGGGTGGGGCATGGAACATGACCTGTACACAGGTGCTCCATCTTGTTCCTGTTTAAATTTAGAAGGGTTTAGGGTGTGATGTGGAACATGACCTGTACACAGGTGCTCCATCTTGTTCCTGTTTAAATTTAGAAGGGTTTAGGGTGTGATGTGGAACATGACCTGTACACAGGTGCTCCATCTTGTTCCTGTTTAAATTTAGAAGGGTTTAGGGTGTGATATGGAACATGACCTGTACACAGGTGTTCCATCTAATTCCTGTTTAAATTTAGAAGGGTTTAGGGTGTGGCATGGAACATGACCTGTACACGGGTGCTCCATCTCATTCCTGTTTAAATTTCAGAAGGGTTTAGGGTGGGAAATGTTATTCTTCTTTAGTTTTTTCAGATCTCAAGTCCTCACTACTCAAGTGGAAATGACAAGTCATCGACAGGTGCTGAAACATGATTAAAACAATTCAGTGGGGTTTCTGGGATGGGGCAATAGTTTGTGTTTAGTTTATTAGATCCCTTGAACCCTGATGCTCCAGTCCAGCAACATAGTTAATTCTCTGAACTCTAGCCCCCTATTGCACAGCAGCGTATCTGTAAGCTATCATTATGTAAGCATATTGTGTATGAATTGGGTAGCAGTTCAGTAAATGTAGTGAGAGCATTTTGTACAGAAGCTCTATTATCTTTGTGCTAATCATAAACTAGGGTATTTGCTTTTGAGGGTGTTTGTGTTTTGTGTGGTGTTTTTGTTTCTGTTCAATTTAGGACGTGATATTACAAACAGCAAAAGCTACTTAACACCCAAATTGACACCAATAAATGGATTGCGGACGTAATTAGTGATATTGGTGTGAAAGGTCCAGATTTTGGGATTGTGGAACTCTTTGTTTGAGATTTTTCAGATCATCAAGGCAGTTTTTCATCTGGATGCAGTCTATTTAGGCAGCAGCTGGGTTTTCTTTTACTGGGAAAACAAAATGTTGTTTCCTCAGGTTTTGCTTTTGCCTTGAGACCCAAAAAAAGCAAAAGATGCTGGTGGTCGGCACTCCTGGTATCCAGGACGGGGTTCAAATCCCTGCAGTATTTGCTTTTTTTGCAACACTATCCTTATCCTTCATTCGGCAACCTTTTCCATGCAGACAGTTTGGGATGTTGTAAATCAAAGTGTATCTTTCTCTACATAGCAAAGTATTTTGTGAAAGGCATTGTCATAATGTAGGAATGCAGTTGACAGGTGAATATGGGCCCTTGGATGGTGATAGAGGGGAGTGGAGATAGCGGGATCTTTCATGTCTACCTGAGGGACATCTGCTCAGAAGGGACTGCCCTTCTGCCAGTCCTGGAGGTGACAATGTGCAAAACATTAATGATGTTGCCTTTTTAGTACACTTGGCAAATGCCTAATTTTCCCCCCATTATCAGTATGTGTATTCCTAACACTTTCTGGCTTTCTATGTTCTTGCATTATCCATTGTGCCAGCTCCTTCTCACCAGTATGAGTGAACACAGCTCAGGATCTGGGAAATCGGAATCGTCTTGATGCAGAATGTCTCCACTGGTCTGAATGAGGTTTCTGCACCACTGATCTTAAACTTGTAGTTGCTCAGCTTTGAATAAAGGGGTGAGGGGTGCATCTTCATTGATGGTCCTGGTGTCTCATCACATCCTCTATGTTATTAATTACACAACTTAATTAAATTGTTGCTCGTGCCCATCAGTTAAAGGCAGTGACATCAATGGTGTTTGTTTCCAGTGTCATTCTCATATTCTGTTAGTTTGATTAGTTCATGTTGAGTCTACTATGTTTTGAAACTTTACTACAATGCATTTTGATACCACCGTTTCAATTTGCCACACTGTCCAGTACCATTCCTAACGGTTTCAATTTTAACCCAGAATTCTCTGGATATGCATCATTCCCGATCAAATCCTTTCACGTGCAAATTTCTGTCCAAAAGACTTTGGGAATTCCTTATGTTAGCTGCAGGTCTCCATACTCATTCTCTACTTCACCTTCCTTTGCCATTTGAGCCCTGTTTGCTGGCTGATCTTCTCCTTCACCATCTTTTGGATGGACTGTAACTGCCTGACTTGCTTCTCTTTTTGAAGGTTGTCCATTGATCTGAAATACTAATTTATGTTTTGCTTTGCTCCCCAGATGTTCAGGTCTTATTTGCTACCCCTCTACCTACCCTAAACTGCTCATTCCTGAACACAGTGGCAATTTAGCATGGCCAATCCACCTAATCTGCACATCTTTGGAGGAACGTGCAAACTCCATGCATTTGCCCAAGCTGGGATTCTGGTGTTGAGACAGCAATGTTGCCCTGAATGACTGTTTAAATAAATTGGATGATTGATAATCCTTTGCTGTGGGCCGTGTTATTTTTGAGAACATCCATTGGTTTTTGTTGGATGGGGCACAACTCAGTCTGATGTCCCCTGATACCCAGGTTAGGGACATCTGCTCTGGAGATAATCCTGTTATAGTCCATGTAGGTACCAAAGATATGGGTCAAACAATCTGCAAAGTTACAATCTCCTGGATTATCACATCAGCCCATGCAAATTGGGTACATACAATTTGAGAAATAACATGGTTCAAAGGGTGGGAGAAGTGGATTTTTGTTCATGGGGCAGTGGCATCAATATGGAGGAAGTGGTTGCAAACTGCATAACTAAGGAAGTAGAGAATGAAATGAAAATCACTTAGTCACAAGTAGGCTTCAATGAAGTTAGTGAAAAGCCCCTAGTTGCCACATTCCAGCACCTGTTCGGGGGATTGAACTGTGCTGCTGGCCTGCCTTTATTTAGCCATGTGTGTTAAACCAGCCCCTAAAGGGAGAGAAAAGGCAGCTATTTGGGTAATAGTGAAAGGAAGGCAGTGTACAAAAAGCAAAGTCAATGGTTATTAAATGCATGGTTACTCTGCACAGTAAAATAACAGCATAGGGTTAATGAGTACAATCTTGCAGCCATCAGAAACCTGGTTTACAGTGAGATCAAAAAAACTGGGAACTAAATATTCAAGATAGCAGGAGCATTCTTGAGTGAGATGGAATAAATATAAAAGCAAGAAATGTTGGATCAAATGACATAGAATCCTTAGTGGTAGAGGCAAGAAACTGGGGAGTAGGTAAGTCTACAGGCCCCGAATCAGTAGCTAATACTGTCTGATAGAGACTAAATCAGAAAGTAAAGGCAGTTAATCCTGGGTGACTGAGGAAGGATTTCGGGTGTAATTGGGACAGTTTTCTGGGACAATTATGTTGTGGAGCTGACCAGGGATCAGGCTATTTTGCACCTGGCAATGAAAGTTTGATTGAAAAAGCTCAGTGTAATAGATCTGTGACCATAACACGGTAGAATTTAGCATTCAATGTGTCAAAATCAACTGTTACACTTCAAGATGCCGAGATGCTGGGGAGGCAAGTCTTCCAACACCAGGTTAAAGTCCCAACAGGGTTACTTGCAATCACGAGCTTTCGGAGCATAGCTCCTCCTAGTGAATGATGGAGCTGCGCTCCGAAAGCTCGTGATGCTAAATAAATCTGTTGGACTTTAACCTGCTGCTACGCGTAAGAGTCCTAAAGGAATGAAGGTAGAGCTGATGAAGTGGTTAGGAAACGAGTTTAGCAGGAAAGACTTGATTACCAATAGCAGCATTTCTGAAAATGACGACAAAAACACATCTCCGTGTGGAAGGGCAGGATAGTATTAAACAAAGAAAAACAACGCACTTATGAGGGGACCAATTTTTTTCAATTAAGGGGCAATTTAGCATCACCAATTCACCTTGCCTGCACATCTTTGGGGGGTGAGACCCACACAGACGGACGGTGACCAGACGAGGGTCCTTGGCGCCACGAGGCAGTAGTGCTCGCTGCTGAAATTTGAATTCAATACAAATCTGGAATTAAAAATCTAATGACCATGAAACCACAGCTGATTACTGTAAAAACCCATCTGCTTCACGAATGGACTTTCGGGAAGCAAATCTGTTGTGATGACCTGGTCTGGCCTACATGGAACACCAAGACACTTGCAGCAAATTTATAGAATTTACAGTGCAGAAGGAGGCCATTCGGCCCATCGAGTGCACCGGCTCTTGGAAAGAGCACCCTACCCAAGGTCAACACCTCCACCCTATCCCCATAACCCCACCCAACACTAAGGGCAATTTTAGACACTAAGGGCAATTTATCATGGCCAATCCACCCAACCTGCACATCTTTGTGACTGGGAGAAAACCGGAGCACCCGGAGGAAACCCACACACACACGGGGAGGATGTGCAGACTCAGCACAGACAGTGACCCAAGCCGGAATCAAACCTGGGACCCTGCAGCTGTGAAGCGATTGTGCGATCCACAATGCTGTCGTGCTGCCCTGAAATGCCCCCCTCAAGGACAATTAATGCTGGCCCAGCCTGCGTCACCCACCCATGGACGAATAAAAATAAATTTAGTGGTCAGCTGGAGGATCGGGAAAAGTTTTAAAGACCAGAAAAGGAGGGGAGATGATAGACTCGGAGGGTAAACTAGTCAGTAATGTATAAAAAGGGAGAGGACAGTGTGTAGCATCGGCTCCCCTCAGAGAATGAGGCTGGGGAAATGATAATGGAGAACCAAGAAATGGCAGAGGAGTTAGAGGATGCAGATTCCAATGACTTTCCAGAGCAGAGGGTGAGGGGATAAATACAGTAACAATCACAAGGGAAAACAGTACTGGGGGGGGGGGGGAGGGAGAATAAACAGGGTGATAGACCCCATGACCTGATGGGTTGCATCCCAGAATATTTAAAGGAAGTAACTACAGAGATTCTGGAAATGCTCCAGAGGATTGGAAAACTGCCAATGGAACACCTTCATTTGAAAAAGGAGAGAAAAAGTAATTGGGCCAATTAGCTTAACGTCTGTCATTGGCTAGAGTCCATTATAAAGGATGCAAACCAAAGAGAAAATGCAGACAAAGGATCATCTGGACTCAAAACATTAGCTCTTCCCCTACAGATGCTGCCAAACCTGCTGAGATTTTCCTGCATTTTCTCTTTGGTTTCAGATTCCAGCATCCGCAGTAATTTGCTTTTATAAAGGACGCAATGGTGGAGCATTTAGAAATGCATAATAAAGGGTGCACAGTGGTTAGCATTGCTGCCTCACGGCACTGAGGACCTGGGTCACTGTCCATGTGGAGTTTGCACATTCTCCCCGTGTCTGCGTGAGTCAGAGTACAGGGTGGAGTGGTGCAGCGACAATAATCTCTCCCTCAACGTCAGTAAAACTAAAGAGCTGGTCATTGACTTCAGGAAACAAAGTACTGTGCACACCCCTGTCAGCATCAACGGGCTGGAGATGGTTAACTGTTTCAGTCCTGGTCCACCCACGTCGACGCTACAACCAAGAAAGCACAACAGCGCCTATACGCCCTCAGGAAATTCAGCATGTCCACATCGACTCTTAGCAACTTTAACACATGCACCAAAGAAAACATCCTATCTGGCTGCATCACAGCCTGGTATGGCAACAGCTCGGCCCATGGCCGCAAGAAATTAGTCGTGGACACAGCCCAGTCCATCATGCGAACCTGCCTCCCATCCATCGACTCATGTCTACACCTCCCGCTGCCGTGGCAAAGCGGGCAGCATAATCAGAGACCCCCTCCCACCCGGGTCATTCTCTCTTCCATCGGGCAGGAGATACAAAAGTCTGAGAACACGCACCAACAGATTCAAAAACAGCTTCCTCCCCGGCTGTTACCAGACTTCAGAATGACCCAATTACAGACTGAACGGAGCTCTCTTATGCACCTGCGCAAAACTACACCAGAGAAGGATTTGTGGGGGTCCACGTGCATAATTCACAAAAACCTAGCATGCGTGTTTAATCCTGGGGGGACTCGAGGATTGCAAATGTGACACCATTGTTTAAGAAAGGGGCAAAGGGTTGCCAGGAAACTAGCCCCATCAGCTTATCAATAGTGGGAAAACTGACGGAGACCATAATACAGGATAAGATATATATGTAGAGAAAATTCTAGACAGTCAACGTGGCTTTGTCAAAGGCACGTCATGTCTGACCAATTTACTTGAATTCTTTGACGAGGCAACACAGACCCAGGATGTAATACTGTGGATGTATATTTGGACTTTCAGAAAGCATTTGATACGGTGCCACATGGCAGGCTGGTTAGCAATTTAGGAATGTTTGGGATTGATGGGTCCTTGGCAGCATGGATTAGGAGTTGGCCGGAGGGTAGGTATAGATGGGCATTTCTCAGACTGGAAGACGAGTTGAAAGTGACGCTCCCCAGAGCCGTGGTGGGACCTTTGCTTTTTCTGACTTGGGTGTTGAGGGCAAAATTAGCAGATGATACGGAGCTAGGGAGAACAGCGAATTGTAAAGATGACGCTGGGCAGGGCAGCACGGTGGCCTAGTGGTTAGCACAACCGCCTCACGGCGCTGAGGTCCCAGGTTCGATCCTGGCTCTGGGTCACTGTCCGTGTGGAGTTTGCACATTCTCCCCGTGTCTGCGTGGGTTTCGCCCCCACAACCCAAAAATGTGCACATTAGGTGGATTGGCCACGCTAAATTGCCCCTTAATTGGAAAAAATAATTGGGTAATCTAAATTTTAAAAAAAAAGATGACGCTGGGCGACCTGAAAGACATTGACAAGTTGGCCAAACGGGCAGACACCTGGCAGGTGAACGTCAATGCGGAGAAATGCGAGGTGATGCATGTTGGTTGAAGAAACACGGGGAGACATTACAGTCCCATCAATGGAACAACTTTGAGGGGAGTCCAGGAGCAGAAGGACCTTGGGGTTCAAGTGCATCATTCACTGGCCAGGCAAGTTGAAACAGTTGTTAAGGCAGCTTACAGCATCCTTGGGTTTACAAATAAAGGCGTGAGAGTTTAAAAGCAAGGAGGTGATGCTGCACCTCGACAAATTCTCATGAGGAAAGATCGAGTAGGCTGGAGCCTCTACTCTTTGGGAGTTTAGAAGGATGAGGGACGGGCTTATTGAGACAGAGAGGATTCTGGGGGGGGGGGGGGGGGTTGCTGAGAAGATGTTTCCTCTTGTGGGGGAGTCTGGGACCAGAGGGCGCAATTTCCGAGTGCGGGGGTGGCCCCATTTCAGACAGAGATGAGGAGAAATTTCTTCTCTCAGATGGGAGTGAATCCGTGGAATTCTTTACCGCAGAGAGCTGTAGAGGCCGGGGCGTTGAGTACGTTCAAGGCTGAGAGAGAGAGATATTTAAATCGGTGAGGGAACCGAGGGTTACAGAGATGAGGCGGGAAAGTGGAGTCGAGGATTATCACAGCAGATCAGCCGTTGAATCAGACTCGATGGGCCGAATGGCCTCCTTCTGGTCCTCTGCCGTATGGCCTTCACACCGCATCTTCCCTCATTCAGCGACACTCTGTAGGAAGCATTCGCCCAAAGGTCTGACCACCTCTCTCAAGGTAAACACCCGGTACACCAAACGTAAAAAACATTCTCCTCCAAAACATCGGGAACAATCCCACATCTTAAAAGGTACCTTTAATTTAGACAGAGAGGGGGGGGGGGATAGAAAAAAAACACAGCCCCTCGCTGAACGATCGCGGACATCACGATGTATTCCCCCCTCGACTGTGCAGAGTCTTTCCCCACCTGGGCTGCCGGCGCCAGTCTTGTCCAACTGTACCCCTCAAAATTATACACAATGGCAGGCGTGGGTTTAAAATTTCAATGTAATATGACACAGTATGTACATCAATGTATTTCTCTGTTGCAGCAATTACATATCCACCCTCCCAACAGTGAAACACAGTAAATAAAAATGACAAACATTCCGCCCCCGTGAGCCTAGATTACTTTTGGTTGAACGACGCGGTTTGGAATTGCACGCCAATCTCACGACAAACGTTGGGCACAATCTCCGCCATTTTAAGGCCCCAGGGTTATTTCTTTCTCTTCGGGGGGGGGGGGGGGGGGGGGGGGTGGGGGGGGGGGGGGGGGAGCCAAGCGCGGTGCGGAAACCAGCCACCGCGGCGATACCACTCCGCCGTCGCAGCGCTGGGATGTCCCGAGTTCTCCTTCTCTGCCCCGAGCCCCTCTGTCCCCCGTGACATGGTGCAGGATTCCATTCCTGGTTGGGTAACTGGCGGGGGGGGGGGGGGGGGGGGGGGAAGCAAATCAACTCAAAGACGACTCGACAGAGAGAGAGAGAGAGAGAGAAAGAAAAAAAAAAAGCTTTGGAGTTTGGTGGAAAGTTTCTTTGCGACGTACCAACAGAAGATGTCGCCTTTTTCCCTAGGGGGAAGGGGCAGAATGATGACAGGATGTAGGCAATTGCTCGGTTGCGTGGAGGGCCTCAAGCGACCCACTGCAGTAGCTGCTTCAGTCAAATTTGCGGGCACCCAGTTTCAATGGTCCTTTGACAGCCCTCCTCTCTGCTCGCTTCGCCTCCATTTCTCTCTTGCGCTCCTCCCGTTTTTGCTTGGCGACATCCGATTTGCTTAACCCTGCAGAGAAAGGGTCAAATATGTCTCAAACCAACGGGCTGCAGAAAAACACTCCCCCAGTAGACTGGGTACGACTCCGCCTCGAGTCACCACGACCCCATCCTCGTCGCCACAACGCGCTGATGCTATCCCCTCCCAAATAGAGGGACGCAGAAACATTCCAGCATTAGACTCTGTCTGACTGAGCTTGGGCCTGGAACCTTATGATCTGCACGGTACTACAATGTAGTCCTACACTCTTAAAAATCATTCATGTGAAATGGGAATCTCTGGCCGGGCTAGCATTTAGCTACTGCCCCTCGAGGAGGTGGTGGGTGAGCCGCCATCTTGTACCCGCCGCAGTCCCCGTGAGGTGTAGGTACACCCACAGTGCTGTTAGGGAGGGAGTTCCAGGATTTTGACCCCAGCCACAGTGAAGGAACGGCCGATATATTTCCGAGTCGGGATGGGCGAGCGGCTCGGGGGGGGGGGGGGGGGGGGGGGGGGGGGGGGGGAGAGCTTGCAGGCGGGGGTGTTCCCCGTGTGGGGGATTCAGCAATGGTAATGCCATTGAATGTCAAGGGCCGATGGTTAGATTCTCTCTTGTAGGAGGTGGTCATTGCCTGGCACTTGTGTGGCGTGAATGTAACTTGCCCCTTGTCAGCCCCGAGCCTGGATATTGTCCAGGTCTTGCTGC
Organism: Scyliorhinus canicula; assembly: GCF_902713615.1. Classification (NCBI taxonomy): domain Eukaryota; kingdom Metazoa; phylum Chordata; class Chondrichthyes; order Carcharhiniformes; family Scyliorhinidae; genus Scyliorhinus; species Scyliorhinus canicula. The sequence continues at coordinate 4,100,582 of NC_052176.1, read as the reverse complement.
ATTTGGACATGGACTGCTTCAGTATCTGAGGAGTCGCGAATGGTGAACATTGTGCAGTCAACCGCAAACATCCCCACTTCTGACCGTATAATGGAAGGGAGGTCATTGATGAAGCAGCTGAAGATGGCTGGGGGGGGCTTCCGGTTGTGGCTATGTGGAGCTAAGCCGCACGTTCGGCAGCACCCGCCAGGCACGGACTTTTGGGCTCTTTTTAGGGCCCCCAGTGGTACTTGATCAACGGTTCCCAACGTGGGAAGGTGTTGGCAACGGATCCCCAGTGTTCTATGGTCTGGACCAGGAGAGGGGCCAGCAAAATAGCGGTGGCAGCACCTAGGAAAAAGCAGGGGAAGAAAAACAAGATGGCGGCCGGCGGAGGCCTCGAGGAATGGAGGCAGTGGGCGCAGGAGCAGCAGGAGACTCTCCAGCGATGCTTTCGGGAGCTCAAAGTGGAGCTGCTAGAATCGCTGAAGGCTACTACGGACAAGCTGCTGGAGACACAGACAGCCCAGGGGGTGGCAATCCGGGAGTTCCGACAACAAGCCTCCGAAAGAGAGGATGAGGCCGCGGCCCCTGCGGTAAAGGTGGAGATGCACGAGGCGCTCCATAAGAAGTGGCAGGAGCGGAGGAGATGGAGAACCGGTCGAGGCGGAAATTTGCGGATCGTGGGCCTCACGGAGGGGCTGGAGGGGTCAGACCTCGGGGCCTATGTGGTCGTCTTGCTGAACTCGCTGATGGGAGCTGGGTCCTTCCAGAGGCCCCTGGAGCTGGAGGGGACCCACAGAATACTGGCCAGGAGGCCCAAGCCGAATGAGCCGCCACGGGCAGTGCTGGTGCGGTTCCACCGGTTCGTTGACCGAGAGTGCGTGCTTAGGTGGGCCAAGAAGGAGCGGAGTAGCAAGTGGGAGAACACGGTGGTGCGGATCTACCAGGACTGGAGCGCGGAGGTGGCTAAGCGGAGGGCCAGGTACAACCGGACGAAGGTGGTGCTCCGCAGAAAGAGTGTGAAGTTTGGCATGTTACAGCCGGCGTGTTTGTGGGTCACCTACAAGGACCGGCACTTTTACTTTGAGCCCCCGGAGGAGGTGTGGGCCTTTGTGCAGGCCGAGAAGTTGGACTCTAACTGAGGGTCGGGGCGGGGGTTTGTATGTAACTGTGTACATTTTTGGTGGGGGGGGGGTCTCTGTTTTATGCTGGTTGTGTGTTGTTTCTAGGGCACGTGGGGCGCTGTCTTTTTGCGTGGGTTCGGTGGACGGGCTCGAGTCGGGCGGTAGACTTGGAGTGTGGGGAGCTGGTGGTGGGGGCCGACAAGGGGAGCTACCCTAGAGGCAGGGTCAGGCAGGGGGGAAGCGAGGGCTTTTCTTTTGTTTCCCACGCTGAGGGTTGATGGGGGCGTGGTCGGAGCCGAGAAGCGCGGGCTTTTTTCCCGCGCGAGCGGGAAGAGGAGGATCTGCTGATGGGCATGGGGGAGAAGTGGCCCCACGTTGGGAGGGGTTGGAGGTGTGGCGGGAGTCGCAGGGGTCAGCGGAAGTTAGCTGGCTCACGGGAGTGCTATGGAGGCAGTAACGCGGCTGGGAGGGGTCCTAGCCTTGGGGAGGGGACCAGGTTGCTGCTGAAATGGCCAGGAAGGAGCTGGAGGATGCAGGGGGGGCCGGGGTGGGGGTTTGCTGCCGTGGGGAACGGGCCGAGAGGGGGGGGCGCTGGGGTGGGCAGGGGAAGGGTTATGGCTAGTCGGCAGGGGAGGGGGGCAGGGTGCCCTCTGATCCGGCTGATAACTTGGAATGTGAGGGGACTGAATGGGCCGGTCAAACGGGCCCGGGTGTTTACACACCTGAAGGGGTTGAAGGCGGGCTTGGCTATGCTCCAGGAGACGCACCTGAAGGTGGCGGACCAGGTTAGACTGAAGAAGGGCTGGGTAGGCCAGGTGTTTCATTCAGGGCTGGATGCAAAGAATTGGGGGGGTGGGGATGGCGATCCTGGTGGGAAAGAGGGTGTCGTTTGAGGCGTCAGAGGTGGTGGCTGAGTGGCGGGAGGTATGTGATGGTGAGCGGCAAGCTGCAGGGGGAGCGGGTGGTGCTGGTGAATGTCTATGCCCCAAACTGGGACGATGCGGGTTTTATGCGGCGCATGTTGGGCCGCATTCCGGATCTGGAGACGGGGGGGGGGGGGGGGGGGGGGCTGATATGGGGGGGGGGGGGGGAGAGAGGAACTTTAATACAGTGCTGGATCCCCCATTGGATCGATCGATGTCCAGGACGGGCAGGAGGCCTGCAGCGGCTAAGGTGTTGAGGGGGTTTATGGACCAGATGGAGGGGTGGATCCTTGGAGATTCGCGAGGCCGAGGGCCAGGGAGTATTTATTTTTCTCCCACGTGCATAAAGCCTATTCCCGGATCGATTTTTTTGTCCTGAGCAGGGGGCTGATTTCGAGGGTGGAGGATGCCGAGTATTCGGCCATAGTCATTTCGGATCATGCCCCGCACTGGGTAGACCTTGGGCTGGGGGAGGAGAGGGACCAGCGACCGCTCTGGCGCCTGGAGGTGGGGCTGCTGGCGGATGAGGAGGTGGGCGGGCGGGTTCGGGGGTGTATCAAGAGGTACTTAGAGGCCAATGATAATGGGGAGGTCCGAGGTGGGGACGGTTTGGGAGGCGTTGAAGGCGGTGATTAGAGGGGAGTTGATTTCCATCCGAACCCATAGGGAGAGGTGGGAGCAGAGGGAGAGGGAGAGATTGGTAGGGGAGATGGTGAGGGTGGACAGGAGATACGCGGAGACTCCGGAGGAGGGATTGCTGGGGGAGCGGCGTAATCTTCAGGCCAAGTTCGACTTACTGACCACCAGAAAGGCGGAAGCTCAGTGGAGGAAGGCACAGGGAGTGGTGTACGAATACGGGGAGAAGGCGAGGAGGATGCTGGCGCATCAGCTTCGTAAGCGGGACGCGGCCAGGGAGATTGGTGGGGTGAAGGATAGGGGAGGGAATGTGGTGCGGAGGGGGTAGACGTGGGGTCTTTAGGGACTTTTATGGGGAATTGTACCGGTCTGAACCCCCGGTGGGGAGGGAAATGGGGCGCTTTTTGGACAGGCTGAGGTTGCCGAAGGTGGAGGAGGGGCAGGTGGAGGGACTGGGGGCACCGATTGAGCTGGAGGAGCTGGTTACTGGGATAGGCATCATGCAGTCGGGGAAGGCGCCGGGGCCGGATGGGTTTCCGGCCGAATTTTATAAAATGTACGCAGACCTGCTGGGCCCCCTGTTGGTTAGTACCTTTAATGAGGCAAGGGAGGGGGTGCTTTGCCCCCGACTATGTCACGGGCGCCGATTTCCTTGATCCTTAAACGGGACAAGGACCCCCTGCAGTGTGGATCATAGAGGCCGATCTCACTGTTAAATGTGGATGCCAAGCTGTTGGCGAAGATCTTGGCCACAAGGATAGAGGACTGTGTGCCGGGGGTCATTCATGAGGACCAGACGGGGTTTGTGAAGGGACGGCAGCTGAACACTAATATACGTAGGCTTCTGAATGTTATAATGAGGGACCTGTTTGTAGATGGGAGGTTTGCGAGCCTGGGTAAGTTAGAGGGGAAGTTTGGGCTCCCCCTGGGGACCATGTTTATGTACATGCAGGTTAGGGCGTTTGCCAGGCAGCAAGTGGAGGGGTTCCCTCTGTTGCCCCCACGTGGGGTATGGGACAGGGTGCTCTCGGGGGTGTGGGTCGGAGGGGGGAGGATTTCGGACATATACCGGGTAATGCAGGAGGTAGACGAGGCCTCGGTGGAGGAACTGAAGGGTAAATGGGAAGAGGAGCTGGGTGAGGAGATTGAGGGGGGGACGTGGGCGGATGCCCTGGAAAGAGTGAATTCCTCCTTGCATGTGTGGAGTCTGCACGTCCTCCCCGTGTGTGCGTGGGTTTCCTCCGGGTGCTCCGGTTTCCTCCCACAGTCCAAAGATGTGCGGGTTAGGTGGATTGGCTGTGCTAAATTGCCCGCAGTGTCCTAAAATGTAAGGTTAAGGGGGGGGGGGGGGGGGGGGGGGGTTGTTGGGTTACGGGTATAGGGTGGATACGTGGGTTTGAGTAGGGTGATCATGGCTCGGCACAACATTGAGGGCCGAAGGGCCTGTTCTGTGCTGTACTGTTCTATGTTCTTGTGCGAGGCTTAGCCTCATACAGCTCAAAGTGCTACATAGGGCCCACATGACCGGGACGCGGATGAGCAGGTTCTTTGGGGTCGAAGACAGGTGTGCTAGGTGCTCGGGGAGCCCAGTGAACCATGCCCATATGTTCTAGGCATGCCCAGCGCTGGGGGTACTTTGGAAGTGGGTAGCAAACACTGTGTCGAGGGTGGTAGGATCCAGGGTCGAGCCAGGCTGGGGGCTCGCGATATTTGGGGTTGCAGTGGAGCCGGGAGAGCAGGAGGCGAAAGAGGCCGGTGTGTTGGCCTTTGCGTCCCTAGTAGCCCGGCGAAGGATCTTGCTCCAATGGAAGGATGCGAGGCCCCCAAGCGTGGAGGCCTGGATCAATGACATGGCGGGATTCATTCAGCTGGAGAGGGTGAAATTCACCGAGGGGATCAGTGCAGGGTTTTATAGGCGGTGGCAGCTTTTCCTTGACTTCCTGGCAGAACGGTAGGGGGGTTTTGGGGTTTTTTTTCTCTTTCTTTTTTTGTTTGTTAATACTGTTTTCTTGTTGATATTTTCTGTTTTTGATATTTTGTGAAAATCTCAAAAAAATTATTTTAAAAAAAAAGATGGCGGGGGGGGGGGGGGGGGGGGGGGGGGAACATCGGGAATATGTTACCCACGGGATACTCTGACAGCAGGCTGCAAATTTTAATCGCAGCAACTGACGGTGCTACCGATTGCCATATGCTCTGGCGTTTGAAGGAATATCAGTTAGGGCAGCACGGTGGCCTAGTGGTTAGCACAACCGCCTCACGGCGCCGAGGACCCAGGTTATTGTCCGTGCGGAGTCTGCACATTCTCCCCAGGTCTACAACCCAAAAAGTATCAGGGTAGGTGGATTGGCCACGCTAAATCGCCCCTTAATTGGGGAAAAAAAAAAGAATTGGGTACTCTAAATTTATTAAAAAGAATCTCAGTTAACAAAAAAAATAAGCTCCTCAAGTCGGTATACCATTCAAATATACGATATACATAGAACATAGAACAGTACAGCACAGCACAGAACAGGCCCTTCAGCCCTCGATGTTGTGCCGAGCAATGATCACCCCACTTAAACCCACGTAACCCGTATACCCGTAACCCAACAATCCCCCCGTTAACCTTACACTACGGGCAATTTAGCATGGCCAATCCACCTAACCTGCACATCTTTGGACTGTGGGAGGAAACCGGAGCACCCGGAGGAAACCCACGCACACACGGGGAGGACGTGCAGACTCCACACAGACAGTGACCCAGCCGGGAATCGAACCTGGGACCCTGGAGCTGTGAAGCATTGATGCTAACCACCATGCTACCGTGAGGCCCCTACATTAAAAAAAATTGGATTTATCAATTATATTTCACAATATCGGACACCAATGACCACGAGCAAAAATAGAAATGAAAGTAAAAATCGCTTATTGTCACAAGTTGGCTTCAAATTAAGTTACTGTGAAAAGCCCCTAGTCGCCACATTCTGGCACCTGTTCGAGGAGGCTGGTACCTGAGGAGGAATAGTACCAGTGAAATAGTGAAAACCTTCAGGGGAGGTAGCAGAGAAACAGGTTGGGGAGCCTTTCGTCAGTACTTCCCATCACAGTCCAATATCTGATCGAAGCACAGACCCCACCCGGATTCGAGACGGACCGCCCACCTCAGGCCTGAGCCCGTTAGGGATTTAGCATTTCAACGAGACCGTGTCTCGCTCTTCTCAAATCCAGGGAATGTGGACCGAGTCCACTTAACCTCTCCCCAGGGGGACGTCAATCAACTGAGCGAAGGGGCTTCACCGCATTCCCGCACCTTTGGTTTTCATCGGATCCATCATCGCGGTCAATAAATCCTTAGGCCAGGTCATGGTTGGACCATTCCCAGGTCACGCTGCCTAATTGACCGGCAAAGGCCTCACTACTTGGAGGGGGCGGAAGGCTGGGCCGCTGGCAAGATTGGCAGCTTCGCGGCAGTTTCAAGCAGTAACCTAGCTTCTCCTACACCCACACCACCACACCTTGGTTGCGGAGATGAGGCGGTGGGGGGCGAACAGCGTGGAGCTCGAGGACAGGGAGGGAGAACGGGACCAGGTTTCATTTAGTAACCCCGGGTCTCCTGTCGGTTTTGGGAGGTGGGGGTCGGGAGAGAAGAGATGCTGGAGTAGCTAATCTCACAACATCATAGAATCCCGACAGTGCAGAAAGAGGCCATTCGGCCCATCGGGTCTCCACCGACCCTCCAAAAGAGCACCCTCCCCATCCCATCTCCGTACCCTAACCTGCACATCTTTGGACACTAAGGGGCAATTTAGCACGGCCAATCCACCTAACCTGCACATCTTTGGACACTAAGGGGCAATTTAGCACGGCCAATCCACCTAACCTGCCCATCTTTGGACACTAAGGGGCAATTTAGCACGGCCAATCCACCTAACCTGCACATCTTTGGACACTAAGGGACAATTTAGCACGGCCAATCCACCTAACCTGCACATCTTTGGACACTAAGGGACAATTTAGCACGGCCAATCCACCGAACCTGCATTTCCGGTTTCCTCCCTGTCCCGAAAGACGTGTTTGTTGGGTGAATTGGACATTCTGAATTCTCCCTCTGTGACCCGAACAGGCGCCGGAATGTGGCGACGAGGGGATTTTTCACAGTAACTTCATTGCAGTGTTAATGTAAGCCGACTTCAGACACTAATAAAGATTATTATTAATTTGTCATGACCAATCCACCTAACCTGCACATCTTTGGACTGTGGGAGGAAACCGGGGCACTCAGCGGAAACCCACGCAGACACGGGGGAGGATCGTGGAGACTCGAGACCACAGACAGTGACCCGGAATCGAACCCGGATCCCTGGCGCCTGTGAGGCAGCGGTGCCAACCACCACGCCTCCCATTCTCCGGATCTGGGTCGGAAAAGTCAACCTTGTCCAGCTGCCCTGGTTTCTCGAGCCTGGGAACGCTCGCAAGTGGAGTGTTCTGGGAACGGGATGTTCCGCACCCACGCGATTCTCAAACACGGCGTCCAACGGCGGGCAGACAACAAGGGCTCAAGCCTCGCGTCAAAGTCAGCCTGGCAACCTGGCGGCACTGCCCCCACTCACTGACCTGGTTGTGCTTCCACCGACTCCCAGTTATCCTCCGTGTCCCAGCCGGTGGTGGCGTCCGTACTCCACGTGTCTTCGCTTTTCTAGGGAGGAAGTCAACACGCGATTAACAAAGCCATCCCGCATCGTGTTGCCTCTTTCGACACGCAGCGCCATTCCATTAAACTGGGGAGGGGGGGGGTTTACACGAGGTGGTTTTGAGGAACCGGTTGTAACGCAGCGAACACGGCAGCCAGATCCCATCAACAGTGAATGTCTGAAAGACTCAGAAGTACCACCAGTTGACATTGAACAAAGAACAAGGATCAGTACAGCACAGGAACAGGCCCTTCGGCCCTCCCAGCCTGCGCCGATCATGCCGCCCGTCTGAACTAAAACGGTTTACATGCCCAGAGTCCGTATCCCTCTATTCCCATCCTATTCATGCAATTGACAAGATGCCCCTTAAACGTCACTATCATCCCTGCTTCCACCACCTCCTCCGGCAGCGAGTTCCAGGCACCCACTACCCTCTGTGTAAAAAACCTTCCCTCACACATGTCCTCTAAACCTTGCCCCTCACAACTTGATGGGGACAGTGTAGAGGGAGCTTTACTCTGTATCTAACCCCGTGCTGTACCTGTCCTGGGAGTGTTTGATGGGGACAGTGTAGAGGGAGCTTTACTCTGTATCTAACCCCGTGCTGTACCTGTCCTGGGAGTGTTTGATGGGGACGGTGTAGAGGGAGCTTTACTCTGTATCTAACCCCGTGCTGTACCTGTCCTGGGATAGTTTGATGGGGGCAGTGTAGAGGGAGCTTTACTCTGTATCTAACCCCGTGCTGTACCTGTCCTGGGATAGTTTGATGGGGAACACTGTAGAGGGAGCTTTACTCTGTATCTAACCCCGTGCTGTGCCTGTCCTGGGAGTGTTTGATGGGGACAGAGTAGAGGGAGCTTTACTCTGTATTTAACCCCGTGCTGTACCTGTCCTGGGAGTGTTTGATGGGGACAGTATAGAGGGAGCTTTACTCTGTATCTAACCCCGTGCTGTCCCTGTCCTGAGAGTGTTTGATGGGGACAGTGTAGAGGGAGCTTTACTCTGTATCTAACCCCGTGCTGTACCTGTCCTGGGAGTGTTTGATGGGGACAGTGTAGAGGGAGCTTTACTCTGTATCTAACCCCGTGCTGTACCTGTCCTGGGAGTGTTTGATGGGGACAGTGTAGAGGGAGCTTTACTCTGTATCTAACCCCGTGCTGTCCCTGTCCTGGGAGTGTTTGATGGGGACAGTGTAGAGGGAGCTTTACTCTGTATCTAACCCCGTGCTGTCCCTGTCCTGGGAGTGTTTGATGGGGACAGTGTAGAGGGAGCTTTACTCTGTATCTAACCCCGTGCTGTACCTGCCCCGGGAGTGTTTGATGGAGACAGTGTAGAGGGAGCTTTACTCTGTATCTAACCCGTGCTGTACCTGTCCTGGGAGTGTTTGATGGGGACCGTGTAGAGGGAGCTTTACTCTGTATCTAACCCCGTGCTGTACCTGTCCTGGGAGTGTTTGATGGGGGCAGTGTAGAGGGAGCTTTACTCTGTATCTAACCCCGTGCTGTACCTGTCCTGGGAGTGTTTTATGGGGACAGTGTAGAGGGAGCTTTACTCTGTATCTAACCCCGTGCTGTCCCTGTCCTGGGAGTGTTTTATGGGGACAGTGTAGAGGGAGCTTTACTCTGTATCTAACCCCGTGCTGCACCTGCCCCGGGAGTGTTTGATGGACAGCGTACTACATTTACCTGGGTTACAGCAGGTGCCTGAATGACCGTGGCAAAGAAGTCCTCCTGTCTGCCCGCGCCGCTCGTGCTATCCCAGTTGTATTCACTTGCGAACCGCACATCCGGCCCCACTGACTGAAGCTTTGACGGTCAGCGTCTTGGTCTGACTTGGTACGAGCTCGTCGACCCATTCCGAGTTCCAGCTGTCATCTCCGGAGGGGGTCGGAACGGCAGCCGCTTTCTGCTTGGGCTGCCAGCTCTCCTCCAGGCCCCAGCCTTCACCGTCCCACTCCGAAGCTGCGGGGCTCGGCACCTTGCTGCCAGCCGTGGAGAGGTTCTGAAAGCGGGGAGGAGGATTAAAAAACCGTCCTGCTTGCGGGCGGCGTGCAATCAACCGGAGCCGGTGGCGGTGCCCCAGGACTGATAATCCAGTGAACCCTGAGCAAGATCTGGGGACCCGGTTTGAATTCAATTCGACGATTGACCTCATTTCCAGGACGACGATCGATTGCCATAAAAAAGGAAATCTGGTTCACTAGCGCCCCCTTTAGGGGAAAGGGGGAAATCTGCCGTCCTTACCCCGATCTGGCCTACACGTGACTCCAGTCCCTCCCACACGCACACACAGCAATGCGGCCGACTCAGTTCGGGGGGGGGGGGGCAATTAGGAGGGGCAATAACTGCTCCCACATGTGCTCAATAAAACAAAAAAAGGCCGTCACTCGCTCTCTCCAGCCACAGAGCATAGCGACTGCCACACGAGTAACGCCAGAGGGGACACAGATTGGCGGGAATCGGTAAAACAGAGTCTTGTCCTTCCAGACCTAGCCCAATTCAGAGATGGATAGTAGGTGATGAATGTAGGAATTTTTCTACATCTTGCATGATGTGTCTGTTGCCATAATGTTACTAAAATAACTTGGGTTAAGATATACAGAAGGGTCTGCTGTGATTAAGGGGTTAACAGTGGGAGGGGCTGGGCCTATATTTTAGTTTCGTTTTCAGCCCTGCCCCGTGTCGGTTATTTTTTTAAGTTTCGTTTTCAGCCCTGCCCCATGTCTGGTATTTTTTAAAGTTTCGTTTTCAGCCCTGCCCCATGCCTGTTATTCTTTAGTTTCCTTTTCAGCCCTGCCCCGTGTCTGTTATATTTTTTAGTTTCGTTTTCAGCCCTGCCCCATGCCTGTTATTCTATAGTTTCCTTTTCAGCCCTGCCCCGCGTCTGTTATTTTTTTAGTTTCGTTTTCAGCCCTGCCCCGTGCCTGTTTTTTTGAGTTTCATTTTTCGAATTCTGCCCTGGTTTCTGAGGAAAGGGGGAGTGTTTCAGTCCCAAGGACCTGGTGAATAAATCTGTCAGCCGCTTAGTGTTAACTTTATTTTTCTTTATAAATTCAGAGCAACCAATTTTTTTTTCTCCCAATTAAGGGGCAATTTAACGTGGCCAATCCACCTAACCGGTACATCTTTGGGTTGTGGGGGGGGGGTGAAACCCACGCAGACACGTGGAGAATGCGCAAACTCCACACGGACAGTGACACAGGGCTGGAATCAAACCCGGGTCCTCAGCGCTGTGAGGCAGCAGTGCTAACCACTGCGCCGCCCCGAGTGCTAACTTTATTAATAAGTGGCATTTGACCAGTGTGTGGGGTTTGCTTAGTTGAGATTTCAGAAGTAGATGGGGAAGCGAGTTAATGAGGTCAATCCTGTGTTAATAATAAAGTTTGTTTTAATTTAAAGATCCCATGTTGTCCGTGGAATCACTCCTGGAACGAAGTATCCCTTTCTCCTCTTCCGCCCGCACATTCCCCCAGGGAACACCCCCATGCACTGGGCCCGCTTCTTGCCCCCTGAAAAGAAAGGTTATGCGGGGTCATGGGATGGGGCCAAACGGCCTCCGTCTGCACTGTAGGGATTCTATGATTCCGTTTTACAAATGGAAAAGTTGGGGTCTGGTCCGGTTGCCGAATATAAATTGGGGTGTAGGTATCATAACAGCCATTGGTTCCCTTCTGCCCCAATAGCACTTCCTTCCCCTCACCTCCACATGGGTACGCACCTCCAGGCTGCCCCAGTCGTCGTCGTCCCACCTTTCTGCCACTTCTTCCGTATCCGCTGGCTTTTCCGTGGGCGCCGGCGTGACAGGTGTGGCTGCTGGGACGTGTTTCTCATCTGCTAATTCAAGATTACATACAGTACAGCCGGTTACAAAGGTATTGGCAGCTCGGTGACAGACCAGCCAGCACAACATGTCCACAGAGGCCCCTCTCCCATACATCAATATACCCCTCTCTCTCCCATGTGCTCCTCCCCACCCCCTTAAATTATCGACACGATCCACATTCTCACCCACTCCCTGTTGGAGTGAGTCCCACATTCTCCCCCCACTCCCTGTGGGAGCGAGTCCCACATTCTCACCCACTCCCCTGTGGGAGCGAGTCCCACATTCTCCCCCACTCCCGTGGGAGCGAGTCCCACATTCTCCCCACTCCCGTGGGAGCGAGTCCCACATTCTCCCCACTCCCAGTGGGAGCGACTCCCACATTCTCCCCCCACTCCCCGTGGGAGCGAGTCCCACATTCTCCCCCACTCCCCGTGGGAGCGACTCCCACATTCTCCCCCACTCCCCGTGGGAGCGAGTCCCACATTCTCCCCCACTCCCCGTGGAGCGAGTCCCACATTCTCCCCCACTCCCAGTGGGAGCGACTCCCACATTCTCCCCCACTCCCCGTGGGAGCGAGTCCCACATTCTCCCCCCACTCCCTGTGGGAGCGAGTCCCACATTCTCCCCCACTCCCTGTGGGAGAAGTCCCACATTCTCCCCCACTCCCTGTGGGAGCGAGTCCCACATTCTCCCCAACACCCCTGTGGGAGCGAGTCCCACATTCTCCCCCACGCCCAGTGGGAGCGAGTTCCACATTCTCCCCCACTCCCCGTGGGGGCGAGTCCCACATTCTCCCCCACTCCCCGTGGGGGCGAGTCCCACATTTTCCCCCACTCCCCGTGGGAGCCAGACCCACATTCTCCCCCACTCCCTGTGGGAGCGACTCCCACATTCTCCCCCACTCCCCGTGGGAGCGAGTCCCACATTCTCCCCCACTCCCCGTGGGAGCGAGTCCCACATTCTCCCCCACTCCCAGTGGGAGCGACTCCCACATTCTCCCCACTCCCCGTGGGAGCGAGTCCCACATTCTCCCCCACTCCCTGTGGGAGAAGTCCCACATTCTCCCCCACTCCCTGTGGGAGCGAGTCCCACATTCTCCCCACTCCCTGTGGGAGCGAGTCCCACATTCTCCCCCACTCCCCGTGGGAGCCAGTCCCACATTCTCCCGACTCTCAGGGTGAAGCAGGACCTCCTGAATTACCCATTGGATTTATTTGTCATCACCTGAACTTAACGGACCTTGCCCTGAAGTTTAAACATCTCGACATCCATCCCATCAAACCCTTCCATTAAAATCCTAAAGGCACCATCAGCTCAGTACTCATTTCCAGGGAAAGGTCTTCAAAGTATGATGAATTTTTCCTGACGGGTTGAATTGCTCTTTGCTTAGTGAAGCTTTTTTCTCCTACCTTCTTGCGTCTGTATGAGTTTCTCTAACACGGAGGCAGAATTTAGGTGAGTTTGCCTGTGTGTGTGTGTGTGTGTGTGTGTGTGAGTGAGTGCGCAGGGGCAGGCACATGAGAGATTGAGGGTGTGTGTGTCACTGAGGGTGCATGCCAATCTGCGCATGCACCAAAGTGCGCGTGCGACCCCGCGCATTCCCCACCCCGCACGCGCATGTGTATATAAAACGGTTGAACAAAGTCAAACACAGTCAGCAAGGCATTGTGGGAAAGAGAGTCAGAAAGCAGCGAACCTTCTCTCGTTTCTGGGGTGACTCCAGGGGCCGGCGCTGCAGCGGGCTGCCCTCCTGCCACTGGGCTCCCTCGGATGAACTTCGACGTGAGGGTGGAGACTCCGGTGACGGCCCAGCCGGCCCAGCCGCCAGCCAGGGCGGCCGCGGGACTCGTCGAAGCAGAGTTGACGTCCCTCTCTGCGGAACAAGAACAACGCGTGATTAGTCGAGGCAGCTGCTGCCCGCAAAGATCCAGGTGCGAGGTCAGCAGTAAGCGATCAATTGATAGATGTATGGTTCCTGTGGAGTGGAGGATGGGTGGAGTTCGAAGTTGCCTCTCCCACAAGTGCAGTGCTCTCTTGGTACTGCGCGACAAGCTGGGAGGGGTCTTAAGTCCACATGACCTGGGAGTCAGAGGTCAGAGGGCTAGCCAGAGAACAGCCGAATGGAACTAGGGCCTTGCCCGAGGCTGGCCCTCTGCTCCCTCGGCTGCAATAGTCGGGGACAGTGGGGGTGGGGTCAATTATGTCGAGGATGTCCGGCCCACTTGTACCCAAGTGCTGAGAGACCTCCTCAAAGATGGCCCGGGCAACGTCATTGCCCCCCGCCCCGGATACGGCCAAGATTGGGGAGGGGGGGGGAAAAAAATCAGAAAAAAACAGGCTGCTCCGGTACTGACGGGAAGCGCGAGTGTGTGGGCGGGGCCACCGGAGAAATCAGGACACAAACGGCCTCGGCGCCGCTCTCTGTCCCCTACGACGCCTCTTCCCTCAAACCTCCCCGAGCCGGCCGCGTTTCGACTTACCGACATCCGGGAGTTTGGACGGATCCTCCGACACCATCTCCAGCTTCGTCAGGAAACTCCGCACCGCTTTAAAGGCCTGAGAGAGAGTGGGGGTGGAGACAGGAAGACACGGGTGAGGGCGGAGGAGGAGGAAAGCGCGGAACGACGTCAGTGACCGTATCTGTCCCCCCCCACCATCCCTCCATCCATCATCTCCCCCCCACCCCCCATCTCAAATTCACGTGGGTCACCCTGCTTCACTGCAATGCTCACTTTTCACTCTCCCGGTTGTCCGCCTCCCCCTTTGGGAACGGTCGGTGATTTGGGCGTTTCGCAGGTTATTGGTAAATACGACGTTGTGCGACTCACAAACCATCCGTTTCCCGCCTCTGCCTCCTCACTTTTGCTGTGCCCCCCCCCCCCCCCCCCCCCCCCCCGGCTGCTATTTATAGTTGCAAGACCTCCTACCCTTCAGACGGGGCGTCCTAGCCATTGTGGCTCAATTTGTACTCTTGGTTCGTCCAGCGATGGTGCCAGAAACAGCCCCTCCCAGATCTCCAACAGGAAACGCTAGCGCGCAAGCAAGGCGAGAGCAGACTGCGTTCCACTGCCCTGGGCAGCTAGTCCTACTCAGATACCTCACTAAGATTCCCACCCAACCCCGCCGTGAACCATTTTGCACAGATACGGATATCAGTCCCCGTATTACAGACCTAAGGAATACAACCCCGGCTCCATTAATCAGCAAGATCCTGACTTGATCTTCTGCCTTGACTTCACTTTCTCGCTCTGTTATCCGAATTCCTCCCCCCCCACCGCCCCCCCGTGAGCAGAAGATCGCTCAATCTCGAACAAGCTCAGCCTGAGCATCCACAGCCCTCCGGGGTGGAGAATTCCAATGATTTACCACGCTCAGCGACAGATTTTCTCCTCATCAGAGTCCCAAAATGGCTGACTCCTTCCCTGAGTGAAGAAATATCTCATCTCGGTCCCCAAAATGGCCGCCACCTACCGAGTGAGGAAATTTCTCCTCATCCCGGTCCCAAAATGGCCAACTCCTTCCCCAAGTGAAGAAATTGCTCCTCATCCCGGTCCCAAAATGGCCGACTCCTTCCCCGAGTGAAGAAATTTCGCCTCCTCTCGGTCCCAAAATGGCCGCCTCCTACTGAGTGAGGAAACTTCTCCTCATCTCGGTCCTCAAAATGGCCGCCCTTTCCCCGAGTGAAGAAATTTCTCCTCATCTCGGTCCCCAAAATGGCCGACTCCTTCCCTGAGCGAAGAAATTTCACCTCATCCTGAGATTGTGAGCTTTCCCCCCCCCCCCGCAAACTCTCGATAACAGGAGCGACAGCCACTCGGCAATTTTATAACCTTCCAACGAGATCATATTCTCATCCATCAAACTCCAGAGGGTATAAACGGCAGCCTCTCAGAGCCGATTCATCCCACCTACCTGATCTCGGACGTTCTTTTCAGGATCCGCGGTCAGGGGACACAGCACCTGAAGGATTTTATAGGCGCAGTCGGCGACCGAATAGTAATTGTGGGTGGCAGCAAAACCCAGGACACCTGCGGCCCTGGAAGGAGCAAACGGATCCTTCGTCGCTCGGGAGAAGGCGGAGATGAGAACGCGGTGCCGGGTCTGCAAGGAGTGAGAGAGAAACTGTCATCGGAGACTGCGGCCGGACGGGTCAATGTTAAAGCCTGCAGCAGATGGGTTAACCGGCGTGGGGAATGCTTACAAATACTAACCACACTCAATATCCTTACAAATACCGACACGCTCGGAATGGAGACAGCTCCTGTGGCAGAAGCCGGCAGAGGACAGACCAGACGCAGGAAGCGCAGGACTTACGTTGGCGTTGAGATAGGAGGAGATCTTTCCCAGGCAGACCGTGGTGTTGCAGCGAATCGGGCCCTGATCATCCTTGGCCTGCAGCCGCGCAAAGTGCTTCATCAGCTCGACATTCAGGTTGCCGTCGCTGAGCTTTGGAGCGAGGAGCAGCATCGACTAGAATCGAAAAGCACGAAGTTCAGCAAGGTGGGCTTGGGGGGGGCGGGGGCGGGTTCGAACCCCAATCTCCCGGAGCTCAGCCTGCGACCGAGGCCGACGCAGCGGTGCACCACCCAGACTTGCAACTATCCTCCGCTGGTCAAAATCCTGGACCCCCCCCCCCCCCCCGCCCCCCCCTAACGGTACGGTGGGGTGTTACCCTAGCCAGCGACGCCCATAGCCCACTGTAGGCCTGAGGACTTGCAGCCACAACATTTTGCTGTGAGGTCTTAATGTTTAAAGTTATTTCGTATCGGACCACACTGATCAGCTACGATCATGTATTGATTAATTAATCAATAATAAATCGGCAAGGCGGGATTTTCCAGACCTTGTTTCCCGCCCCCAATCCCTCTCCCAGAAGCTGTGCTTTGTTTCGAACCCAGTGAGACTCCCAAGGGGCTCTCGTGCCCCTCCCTACACCGTTATGGGACAAAGACTCACGTGTGGCACTGAATTCAGATACTGGGATCACAGACCCGATGACGGTTGGTCATTTTCTAAACGGGAAATGCCCCCCCCCCCCCAGTTGCACCGATTCCCCATGAGCCTCTTGCGGCAAGCGGCCACAGTGACCGGCCAGCCCTCGGTGAGAGGCCCGAGCTTTACAAAGCCCACATCTCGGCCAGCTGGTCGATCATCTCCCCCCACAGCCCCGGAGTATAGATGACAGGCCGCCCGCCGCTGAGCGCGATTCCGGGTTTCCGATGCCAGTTCGCTCCCCGCCACCATTCCGACCCCGATCCTTCGCCGAACTGGCCCCCCCCGGCACTAACCTTCACAGTTTGCTCCCTGATGGCAGGGTTGGTGTCCAGGAAGCCTTGGACGACATGGGGGAAGATCTGGGCGTTCACCGTCGCTTCGTTCAGGTACTCGATGAACTGCTCCATCTGAAACAACAGGGTGCGAATCTGTTAACTCGCCGCCGCTCGTGGGATCGCGCTGTGCATGCGAAGAGGCTGCCACCGCCCAATGAGTAGTCGCCACTGTCCCAGATGACCATAGGCTGCTTTCCCCTTTGAGCGGGGGGGGGGGGGGGGGGGGGGGGCTGACTGGTGGCACTTTAACTAGAGGTCACTACACCTCAGGCCAGTGGCCTTTGCCAATAGGGCTGCACAGTGGCTAGCTCTGCTGTCTCAAAGCGCCAGGGACCCGGGTTTGATTCCGGCCTCGGGTGACTGTCTGTGCGGAGTCTGCACGTTCTCACCCCCCCCCCCCGGTGTGCATTACCACCGGGTGCTCCAGTTTCCTCCCACAGTCCAAAGATGTGCAGGTTAGGTGGATTGGCCGTGCTAAATTGCCCCTTAGTGTCCAAAGATGTGCAGGTTAGGTGGACTGGCCGTGCTAAACTGTCCCTTCATGTCCGAAGGCCAGGTGGGGTTACGGGGATAAAGTGGGGCCGTGGGTGGGTAGGACACTCTCGGTGGGGCGGTACAGACTCGACAGGGCCAAATGGCCTCCTTCGGCAGTGCAGGGGTTCTATTCTTCCTCGGTTCTGTTATAGCTCCGGCCGGTACAGGGAATTGAAGCCACGCTGTTGGGCCTCTCTCTGCATCACGAACCGGCCGTCCAGCCAACTTACCTCATCCCGGCCCCAAGCCCACCGTCCTCCTTCAACCCACCACTCATTAAAGAAAGCACATGTAGGCCAGACCGGGGTAAGGACGGCAGATTTCCCCCTTAAACGACAGTCACAAGGGTTTCACAGTCACCGTTAGACATTTTATTAAAAACTTGCAGATTTTATCGAGTCCCAATTTTACCATCTGTCCAGGAGGGATTCGAACCGCCCCCCCCCCCCCCCCCAGAGAGTTACCCAGGATCTTAGTCCAGTGACAACGTCACGACACCTCCCCATAAACGGTAAGACTGATCCCATTGTATTTGGGAAGGGGATTGAGGGCTAGGGAGATTGGAGTTGAGGGGGCAGGTCAGCTGCGATGCAACACGCGAGCTGGGACAGGTTGGACGGGCCGAATGGCCTCCCGCTCTGTCCCTACACTCCCAGATTCCAGCCAGGCTGGACGGTAAAAGATCACTGGGCTCTGCAAACATTGGTGGCTCTGATTCTGTGAGACGCCGGTCAGCGACTGGACTGGACGGCGACTTTGGGACATCTTCAGGCACCGGAGGAGAATGAGGCCCCCCCTGTTCCTCTGCTCCCCTCAGTTGTCGCGTCGAGCCTGTATTGTCCGCCCTCGTTCTGCCTTCCAAAATAAATCTTAACAAACGATTTGTTTATTTTGCGCGCAGTCGAAACCATTCCGTTGGGCACAGCGACGCCGAAAGGCTCACTACCCCCCCCCCCCCTCGAACCAGCAGGTAGTCCCAAAGGCACATCGCGAGGTGGGCGCAGCGGCAAACAAACGAAACGCCCTTGCGATGTTGGGGCAGAGGGCCGAGAGCTTGGCCAAGGCGGGCGGAGAGAGTCGGAGAGGTTTAGGATGGGAACCCCGGAGAGTTGGGTCGCCCGAGGCCAGCCCCCTCCCCCAATACCGCCCCCTGCGGGAAGCTGCAGGAGAGCAGGGATTGCGGAGGGCCTGGGAAGGTACACAGCCATTGGCAGAGTGGCGGATCTGGGCTGGCGCATTCTGAAAGAGACGCGGAATCACAGACCTGCTGAAGGAGGCGGATCCTCATTGCTCTATCTGTCGAAGAGAACATTTTGACCACAACGGGGATAATTTTCTGCTGGTATTCCTCCGTGCTGAGGAATTTTCCCACCTGTGGAGAAAGAACCGAGACTTTAACTTGTTTTCCTTTCTCTTCATGGACGCCCCCCCCCCAGTGTTGGGCAGCGCAGTGGTTAGCACTGGTTCCTCACGGCGCCAGGGACCCGGGTTTGATTACAGCTCGGGCCACTGTCTGTGTGGAGTCTGCACGTTCTCCCCCCCTGTCTGCGTGGGTTTCCTCCGGGTGCTCCGGTTTCCTCCCACAGTCCAAAGATGTGCAGGTTAGGGTGGATTAGCCGTGCTAAATTGCCCCTTAGTGACCAAAGATGTGCAGGTTAGGGTGGATTGGCCGTGATAAATTGCCCTTAGTGTCCAAAGATGTGCAGGTTAGGTGGATTAGTCGTACTAAATTGCCCCTTAGTGTCCAAAGATGTGCAGGTTAGGGTGGATTAGCCGTGCTAAATTGCCCCTTAGTGTCCAAAGATGTGCAGGTTAGGTGGATTGGCCGTGCTAAATTGCCCCTTAGTGTCCAAAGATGTGCAGGTTAGGGGGTTTGGCCGTGCTGGATTGCCCCTTAGTGTCCAATGGTGTGCAGGTTAGGTGGGGTTGCGGAGATAGGGTGGGGTCAGTGGGCCCAGGTAGGATGCCTTTTCAATGCTTTTTCAGAGGGTCGGTGCAGACACGATGGGCTTAACGGCCTCCTTCTGCACTGTAGGAGTCCGATAGTGTTACGGCACATGTTCCCTGCACTAGAGCTATCGGTGACATCGTAGTTGGCAAGGGGTCACGCAGGACAGCTCCAGAGAGCTGGCACACCGACTTGCCGGCGCCCGGGCGTACTTTAAAGAGTGGAGTGAGGATGACGGCTCCCGCATTGCCGAACTCGAACGCTGTCAGCAGCTGCGGCAGGATCTTGTGCTTGCAAAAATTCTCCGGGAAGGTGTCCAGCTGAGAACTCAGCTCCAGGAAAAAGTTCTGACGCTCCACTGGCTCTTTGATCTGCAGATGTGAGGGGAGAGAGGGGGAGGGAAGGGGGAGAGAGAGGGAGGGAAAGGGGGAGAGAGAGGGAGGGAAGGGGGAGAGAGAGGGAGGGAAGGGGGAGAGAGAGGGGAGGGAATGGGGGAAGAGAGGGA
>NC_052176.1:4039488-4080605 GCF_902713615.1 Scyliorhinus canicula | reverse complement strand
ACCCCTGTAAATACTGACACACCCTCCGGGGACACCCTGTAAATACTGACACACTCCCCGGGGACCCCCTGTAAATACTGACACATTCTCCTGGGACCCCCTGTAAATACTGACACACTCCCCGGGGACCCCCTGTAAATACTGACACACCCCCCGGAAACCCCTGTAAATACTGACACACTCCCCGGGGACCCCCTGTAAATACTGACACACTCCCCGGGAACCCCCTGTTAATACTGACACACTCCCCGGGGACCCCCTGTAAATACTGACACACTCCCTGGGGACCCCCTGTAAATACTGACACACTCCCCGGGGACCCCCTGTAAATACTGACACACTCCCCGGGAACCCCCTGTAAATACTGACACTCTCCCCGGGGCCCCCCTGTTAATACTGACACACTCCCCGGGGACCCCCTGTAAATACTGACACACTCCCTGGGGACCCCCTGTAAATACTGACACACTCCCGGGGACCCCCTGTAAATACTGACACACTCCCCGGGGACCCCCCTGTAAATACTGACACACTCCCCGGGGACCCCCTGTAAATACTGACACACTCCCCGAGAAGCCCCTGTAAATACTGACACATTCCCCGGGGACCCCCTGTAAATACTGACACACTCCCCGGGGACCCCCTGTAAATACTGACACACCCTCCGGGGACCCCCTGTAAATACTGACACACTCCCCGGGGACAACCCTGTAAATACTGACACACTCCCTGGGGACACCCTGTAAATACTGACACACTCCCCGGGGACCCCTGTAAATACTGACACACTCCCCGGGGACCCCCTGTAAATACTGACAGTCTCCCCGAGGAGCCCCTGTAAATACTGACACACTCCCCGGGGACCCCCTGTAAATACTGACACACTCCCCGGGGACCCCCTGTAAATACTGACACACTCCCGGGGACCCCCTGTAATACTGACACACCCTCCGGGGACACCCTGTAAATACTGACACACTCCCCGGGGACCCCCCTGTAAATACTGACACACTCCCCGGGGACCCCCTGTAAATACTGACACATTCTCCTGGGACCCCCTGTAAATACTGACACACCCCCCGGAAACCCCTGTAAATACTGACACACTCCCCGGGGACCCCTGTAAATACTGACACACTCCCCGGGAACCCCCTGTAAATACTGACACACTCCCCGGGGACCCCCTGTAAATACTGACACACTCCCCCCGGAAACCCCTGTAAATACTGACACACCCTCCGGGGACACCCTGTAAATACTGACACACTCCCCGGGGACCCCCTGTAAATACTGACACATTCTCCTGGGACCCCCTGTAAATACTGACACACCCCCCGGGAACCCCCTGTAAATACTGACACACTCCCCGGGGATCCCCCTGTAAATACTGACACACTCCCCGGGAACCCCCTGTAATACTGACACACTCCCCGGGGACCCCCTGTAAATACTGACACACTCCCTGGGGACCCCCTGTAAATACTGACACACTCCCTGGGGACCCCCTGTAAATACTGACACACTCCCCGGGGACCCCCTGTAAATACTGACACACTCCCCGGGGACCCCCTGTAAATACTGACACACTCCCCGGGGACCCCCCTGTAAATACTGACAGACTCCCCGAGGAGCCCCTGTAAATACTGACACACTCCCCGGGGGCCCCCTGTAAATACTGACACACTCCCGGGGACCCCCTGTAAATACTGACACACTCCCCGGGGACTCCCTGTAAATACTGACACACACCCCGGTGACCTCCTGTAAACACTGACACACTCCCCGGGGACCCCCTGTAAATACTGAGACTCCCTGAGGAGCCCCTGTAAATACTGACACACTCCCCGGGGACCCCCCTGTAAATACTGACACACTCCCCAGGGACCCCCTGTAAATACTGACACACTCCCCGGGGCCCCCTGTAAATACTGACACACTCCCTGGGACCCCCTGTAAATACTGACACACTCCCCGGGGACCCCCTGTAAATACTGACACACTCCCCGGGGACCCCCTGTTAATACTGGCACACTCCCCGGGGACCCCCTGTAAATACTGACACACTCCCCGGGGGCCCCCTGTAAATACTGACACACTCCCCGGGGGCTCCCTGTAAATACTGACACACACCCCGGGGACCCCCTGTTAATACTGACACACTCCCGGGGACCCCCTGTAAATTCTGACACATTCTCCGGGGACCCCCTGTAAATACTGACACACTCCCCGGGGACCCTCTGTAAATACTGACACACTCCCCGGGGACCCCCTGTTAATACTGACACACTCCCGGGGACCCCCTGTAAATTCTGACACATTCTCCGGGGACCCCCTGTAAATACTGACACACTCCCCGGGGACCCTCTGTAAATACTGACACACTCCCCGGGGACACCCTGTAAATACTGACACACCCCCCGTGGACACCCTGTAAGTCGTGACACGCTCCCCAAGGAGACATAGAACATTACAGCGCAGTACGGGCCCTTTGGCCCTTCGATGTTGCGCCGACCCGTGAAACCATCTGAAGCCTATCTGACCTACACTATTCCCCCTTGGGACCCCTACGGAGCACCGTGAAGCAGAAAGGGGCGACAGGCCATCATCCCACCTCGATGGATTAGATTCCTGGACCGTGACCCGACCCACCCCAGACAGGTACAGCCAGACATGGGGAGAGGAAGGCGAGGTTAGTGACGCCAGTCACCGCTCCCCCCCCCCCCCCCCTTCGCCCGGGACCGGCGTACTGCGAAGAGCGAACGCTGGGACATCGGTGAACGTGCGTGCTTGTGGGTGCGCGCGGCATTGAAGCTTCCTGCGATGCCCCCCGCGGTTGAATAACCAGGCGGCCATCCCTTGAGTGGGGGGGGGGGTTGTGTGATGAGGATGTGGTGGATGTGACTGGAGGGCACCTCGAAGGCCGCGGAGTGGTAGAGCAGTCACGCCAGAAGAGCCGGAGGGGGCGCGGGGCAAGATGCCCGTCCATCGGGCACCCCTTATTCCTGGGGAAAAAGGGACCCCCCCCCCCTCAAAAGAAAAATAGGTGAAAGTTTGGAATATTAAAAAAAAATTGATGACACCAGGGTGGAATAGCCCCAGCTGGCTGCTTGGCCAGCCTCCACTGGCCTTGCTAGAGGAGTTTCAATGGGAGTGCTGCACCTGGGCTGTGGGTGGGGAGCTGCTTGGAGCAAATGGCCGCCCGGGCACCAGGGGGCGCTGAGGAGCGGCGGAGGTCCCCTCTTGCCAAGCACACACCTCCTTGGCAGGGGGCGGTATAAAAGGCGCGGGCGCGTTGCCGCCCGGTCTCTTCTTCTTCGGTGCGGGAAGGAGATGGTAAGAGGAAGGGAGGACGTTTGTGGCCCGACATTACAGCCGCCATGGCCTAGATTAATAAGCCGCATGTACTGGGCGACTGGGGTCGTCTCCTGTCTAATTGCAATTCATGTTTACGTTTTATTTTTGTGGCGGGGCGCTCGCCTCAGGCGGCTGCGCAGTGCCGGTCGGTTGCCCCGGGGAACGGGGCGTGGGGTAGGCGGGGAGCATGCGCGGGAGCGGGGTGCATGTGCGGGCAGGGAGACGGGCCCGGAGGGGAGCATGCGCGGGCATGGAGACGGGCCCCGAGCGGTCCCGGAGCGGAGCATGCGCGGGCAGGTAGACAGGGCCCGGCGGGGAGCGGAGCATGCGCGGGACTGGGGGATATGTGCGGGCAGGGAGACGGGCCCGGAGGGGAGCATGCGCGGCAGGGAGACAGGCCCGGCGGGGAGCATGCGCGGGGACGGGAGCGGAGCATGCGCGGGACTGGGGAACATGTGCGGGCAGGGAGACGGGCCCGGAGGGGAGCATGCGCACGGGCTCTCTGGGGGATGGGGGCTCCCATATCCAGAACCATTGGCCATGGGACCAGTCCTGGGTCATGGAGGAGGGTGGGGGTGACTTTTATTCAGCTCCATATTAGTTATTTTGGACAAAATGCCCCCATTTTGCTGAGGGGCTTATGCATAAGGCTGTTTGGCCCATCTTTCCTCTGCTAGCCCCCCATACACTGCAGAAGGAGGCCAGAATGACCTCGTGGAATCATTGGATTTTCACAGTGCAGAAGTCGTCTATGCTGGCCATCTTAAATTAAAATTGCTTATTGTCACATGTAGGCTTCAAATGACGTTACTGTGAAAAGCCCCCTAGTCGCCATGTTCTGCCGCCTGTCTGGGGAGGCTGTTGCAGGAATCGAACCATGCTGCTGGCTTGCTTGGTCAGCTTTCAAAGCCAGTGATTTAGCCCTGTGCTAAACAGGAAGGAGCACCTCATGCAGGTTGCCCCTGCCTGCTTTGTGATGCCGATCCCCTCCTGACTCTCTGCTCCATGGGGGTTGCTGTTTGTGAGGGGCCGATAGATCCAGGGGACTCGGCAGCTACACCCTCCAGTTCTTGTCACGCCTGCGCCTGTCTGTGGCCTGTGTGTGTGTTTGTAAGCGAGGCAGAAAAATCTCAGTGCAAATGTCTTCGGTACCAGTGAGCTGCCATCTTCTGGTCCTATCCTCATTGGCTGGGACACCCCGTTGCTGGGATTGTGCTGTGCTCGGTCTTCTGGTCCTATTCTTGTTGGCTGTGATACCTGCTCACTGGGATCATTTGTGGCTTTCTGCTGTGGGGAGGGGGGGGGTGGAATAATGTCACTAATACTGTCATCTGTCTCTTCACAGGCGTGCAGAGTTGAACAATGTCCAGTAGTGGAGCCGAGACACATTGCAGGGTTTCTGGAGCAGGGGGATGTCACTGGGATATTGCCCTGCTCAATCCTCCAACTGAGATGATCATTGTCCAGCCCCTCCTGCGGGGGGAGGGCTGCTAAAAACTGTGATACAACCATGAGCATCTAGGGTGGGTAGGTGGAAGGAACAACCAACAGGTCAGTTCCACAGTGACTCAATGCTGCCCTTTAACAGGCAAGCGATTCCAGACTGAAGCAGTGAGTGTATATTACACAGCGTTCTTTCTCACCCACCCCACCAGTTGTAATGTTGGCAGAACTCTGCTTTCCAAAAGGAGGTTTTTAGTACAAACTGTCCACTGGTGTTTCAAGATCTTTGCCTGAAACCCTGAGTCATAGCCTGCCCTCTAGTTCAGTGCCTGATCCATATTGGGGGGGGTTTAATGTCCCCGCTCCACCTTCACCCACCTTTCCTAGGCTGAGGAACGTCTTGTATTTGATACAGCCTCGCCAGTTCACAAACTGCTTGTAGCAGTTGAGCAGAGCCGTTTACAGAGATCTTTTGGCCCCGTGAAGCAGACTGGTTGAAAATATATGATCAAACCTGTTGTCCTGCAAGTTCTGCTCGACCTCCTTCCCTCGGTAGCAGAGAAGTAATAAATATCCGATACGGCGGGGAAGGAGAGTAACTAATGGGGTTTGAAGCCCAACAAGTGGTCATTTTAGATGGCACAGGAGATGTGTCCGAAACCTTGCAATGTGACTCCAGTGCTGGTCTTGTGCCTCCCAAGGTGCGAAATGATCGGGTTATCCTGACTGGTAAGTGCTCCTGTGTTTTCTTCCCCTCCTCTCCTGTGGACTGCCCCCCCTACACTCGGTATAACAACACCCTGTGTGTTAGTGTCAGCCTTTACGCTCCACATTCTGCAACGAGTGATTTAAAATTATTGTCCAAGGTTCTCGCTGGCCTCCATGTGACTCCAGACCCCCCCATCCCCTCCCCACACAGCAATGAGTTTGACCCCCCCATGCCCCCCTGGAATGGTCGAGTGAGGCACTCTGTTTAAGAGGGCAATTAGGGGCAGCCGACAAATTCTGGGCCTTGCCCAGCGCCCCCCCATCCCCCACGAAGGAAATATAACTTGTGGAATTATTCTGTGGTTTTTGGGGGTTTCTGCAGGGTTTTTAATACAAATTTAGAGTACCCAATTCATTTTTTTCCAATTGAGGGGCAATTTAGCGTGGCCAATCCACCTACCCTGCACAACTTTGGGTTGTGGGGGTGAAACCCACGCAGACACGGGGAGAATGTGCAAACTCCACACGGACAGTGACCCAGAGCCGGGATTCGAACCCGGGTCCTCAGCGCCATAGGCAATGATGCTAACCACTGCGCCACCGTGCTGCCTCTTCCGCAGGGTTGAGCTTTGATAGCACCAGCATTCTAACATCCTGCGGGGGGGTCAGCTGAGTCACGCATTGTCACATGACCCCGGGTTCGATCCCGGCTCTGGGTCTCTGCCCGTGTGGAGTTTGCACATTCTCCCCGTGTCTGTGTGGGTTTCGCCCCCACAACCCAAAAATGTGCAGAGTAGGTGGATTGGCCGCGCTAAATTGCCCCTTAATAGAAAAAATAATTGGGTAATCTAAATTAAAAAAAAAAACAATTGTCACATGACAATCGCTTCTCGGCCTTTTGGCTAAGATGAGTGTGAGGTCAGGTCACGTGATGATGCCTGGATCTGGCATGTCTCTTTTGGGGACCATGAATTGGATTCAATTTGAATTGGTTTTTGGAGCAGGCAAGGAGCTGGATTAGGGGTTCGCCCCTGTCCACACTCTTGAGCTCTGGCTTTATAATTCTGATAAAGTAACAATTGTCACGTGACGATTTGTCATCAGTCGTAGGCTCACATTAACACTAACGAAGTTACTGTGAAAATCCCCTAGTTGCCACATTCTGGCGCCTGTTCGGGTACACGGGGAGAATTCAGAATGTCCAATTCACCTGACAAGCATGTGTTTTGGGACTTGTGGGAGGAAACCGGAGCACCCGGAGGAAACCCACGCAGACACGAGAACGTGCAGACTCTGCCAAGATAGTGCTGGGAATCGAACCCAGGACCCTGGTGCTATGAAGCAGCAGTGCTAACCACTGCTACCGTGCTGTTGTGAGCATGGTCCAGCATTTGTTGACCGTCCCTAACTGCCCCTACCAGTGCAGAAGGAGGCCATTCGGCCCATGGGGTCTCCACCAACCTTCCAAGAGAGAACCCTACCCTAGGTCCACTCCCCTGTTCTATCCCTGTGATCCTGCTGAACCTGCTAACCGCTGTGCTACCTTCTGGTCCAGCTGGGCCGCAGCCTCTGGACCCCTGTTGCTCTTTAACCTAAGTCTGTTTGCTCCTGTGCCCTCCAGTTCTTGACACGCCTGCGTCTGTCTGTGGCCTGTGCATGTTTATAAGCGAGGCAGAAAAATCTCAGTGCAAATGTCTTCGGTACCAGTGAGCTGCCATCTTCTGGTCCTATCCTCATTGACTGGGACACCCGGTTACTGGGATCGTGCTGTGCTCGGTCTTCTGGTCCTATCCTCATTGACTGGGACACCCTGTTACTGGGATCGTGCTGTGCTCGGTCTTCTGGTCCTATCCTCATTGACTGGGACACCCCTTTACTGGGATCGTGCTGTGCTCGGTCTTCTGGTCCTATCCTCATTGACTGGGACACCCCGTTACTGGGATCGTGCTGTGCTTGATCTTCTGGTCCTATCCTCATTGGCTGGGACACCCCGGTACTGGGATCATGCTGTGCTCAGGCTTGATGTTCCATTTCTTGTGTTATGGGGGTGATTGGCTTGTTGAAGTGAGCTTTCTGTGTGGGGGGGGGGGGGGGGGGGGGTGAATAATGTCTCTAATACCATCATCTGTCTCTTCACAGAGCGAGCAAGGTTCAACAATGTCCAGTAATGGAGCCGAGCCACATTGCAGGACTTCTGAGGGAGTGTAGGGGGTGAGGTCATTGGGATATTGTCCTGCCCAATCCTGTACCTCGCTGATCACCTGATCAGCTTCCCATGCCAACCTTGCAATGTGACTCCAGTCCTTCAGCCTCCAGTGGAAAATGATCAGGGTTATCATCACTGGTGAGTGCTCCTGTTTCACTTGTCCACAGTTGGGGGGGTGTGGGAAGACAGTGATGTAATGGTAATGTCCCTGGGCTAGTAATCCAGATGCCCCCAGGTTATTGCCTGGGGGGGGGAGGGGGGGACACGTGTTCGAACTCCTCCATAGCGGCTGCTGAAATTTTAATTTTAATAAGATCTGGAATTATCAAACTCAGTCTTGGTCACGGTGACCATGACAACGATAATAGATTGTCGTTAAAAAACCATCTGGTTCACTCCAACCTCTTTTCCCCCCCGCCTTGCGCACACGCACAGAACAATGTGGTTGACTTAACCGTCACCTCAAATGTCTGGGTGAGGCATGGCAGTTAGCACTGCTGCCTCACAGCACTTAGGTTTGATCCGATCCCCCCCCTGTGTCTGCGTGGGTTTCCTCCGGGTCCTCAGTTTCCTCCTATAGTGTAAGGATGTGCATTGGCTGTGATAAATTGCCCGTGTCCAAAGTTGTGCAAGTTAGGTTTGGAGTGGGCCGAGGGTAGGGTTCTCTTTCGGAGGGTCGCTGTAGACTCGATGGGCTGAATGGCCTGTGTCTGCACTCCTTGATTCTATGAACAGTTCAAGGGGCAGTTAGGGATGGTCAACAAATGCTGGGCCTTGCCCAGCGATATCCCACATCCCTCGTGGAAGTACAAAGGAAATAGAAATTCCCCAATGACTGCAGTGTTTGGGGATTGTGCCACGTTGAGCTTTGTTAACACTGGCATTCTGGAGCACTGAGTTCTGGGACGGGGTCCAGCTGGGCCGCAGCCTCTGGACCCCTGTTGCTCTTTAAGCTAAGGCTGTTTGCCCCTGTGCCCTCCAGTTCTTGACACGCCTGCGTCTGTCTGTGGCCTGTGTGTGTTTATAAGCGAGGCAGAAAAATCTCAGTGCAAATGTCTTCGGTACCAGTGAGCTGCCATCTTCTGGTCCTATCCTCATTGACTGGGACACCCTGTTACTGGGATCGTGCTGTGCTCGGTCTTCTGGTCCTATCCTCATTGGCTGGGACACCCCGGTACTAGGATCGTGCAGTGCTCAGGCTTGATGTTCCATTTGTTGTGTTACGGAGTGACTGGCTTGCTATGTGAGCTTTCTGTGGGAAAGGGTGAATAATGTCTCTAATACCATCATCTGTCTCTTCACAGAGCGAGCAAGGTTCAACAATGCCAATGGTGGAGCCGAGCCACATTGCAGGTGGTGAGGTTATTGGGATAGTGTCCTACCCAATCCTGTCCCTCATTGATCACCGATCAGCTTCCCACATCAACCTTGCAATGTGACTCCAGTGCCGTCACTTCAGCCCCTCCAGTGGAAATGATCAGGTTATCCTCACTGGTAAGTGCTCCTGTTTCACTTGTCCACAGTTGGGGGTGAGGGGGTGGGGGAAGACGTGGTGATGTAATGGTAATGTCCCTGGGCAAGTAATCCAGACGCCCCCAGGTTAGTGTTCCGGGGGTGACGTGTTCGAACTCCACCACGGCGGCTGCTGAAATTTAAATTTGAATAAGATCTGGCATTATAAAGCTCAGTCTCAGTAACGGTGACCATGACAACGATCATAGATTGTCGTTTAAAAAAACCATCTGGTTCACTAATTTCCCCTTGGGGAAACCTGCCGTCCTTACCCCTGTCTGTCCTACATGTGACTCCAGACCCCCCTCCACAAATGCACAGAACGATGTGGTCGACTTAACTACTGCCTTAAATATCTGGGTGAGGCATGGCAGTTAGCACTGCTGCCTCACAGCACCTATGTTTGATTCCGGCCTCGGGTGAATGTGCAGTTTCCACATTCCCCCCGCCCGTGTCTGCGAGGGTTTCCTCCGGGTGCTCTGGTTTCCTCCCACAGTCCAAAGATGTAGAGGTTGGGTGCATTGGCTGCGATAAATTGCCCCAAGTGTCCAAAGATGTACAGATTAGGTTACTGCGAGGGAGTGGGCTGAGGGTAGGATTCTCTTTCGGAGGGTCGCTGTAGACTCGATGGGCTGAATGGCCTCCGTCTCCACTTGTTGGTTCTATGAACACAGCTCAAGGGACAGTTGGGGATGGTCAACAAATTCTGGGCCTTGCCCAGCGATGCCCCACATCTGTCTCGGAAGTATAAAGGAAATAGAAATTCCCCAATGACTGCAGTGTTTGGGGATTGTGCTGTGTTGAGCTTTGTTAACACCGGCCTTCTGGAGCACCTCCGAGGTCCGGGCGAGGGGTCCAGCTGGGCCACGGCCTCTGGAACCCTGTTGCTCTTTAAGCTAAGTCTGTTTGCCCCTGTGCCCTCCAGTTCTTGACACGCCTGCGCCTGTCTGTGGCCTGTGTGTGTTTATAAGCGAGGCAGAAAAATCTCAGTGCAAATGTCTTCGGTACCAGTGAGCTGCCATCTTCTGGTCCTATCCTCATTGACTGGGACACCCTGTTACTGGGATCGTGCTGTGCTCGATCTTCTGGTCCTATCCTCATTGACTGGGGCACCCGGTTACTGGGATTGTGCTGTGCTCGGTCTTGTCCTATCCTCATTGGCTGGGACACCCGGTTACTGGGATCGTGCTGTGCTCAGTCTTCTGGTCCTACCCTCATTGGCTGGGACACCCCGGTACTGGGATCGTGCTGTGCTCAGGCTTGATGTTCCATTTGTTGTGTTACGGAGTGACTGGCTTGTTATGTGAGATTTCTGTGGGAAAGGGTGAATAATGTCTCTAATACCATCATCTGTCTCTTCACAGAGCGAGCAAGGTTCAACAATGTCCAATGGTGGAGCTGAGCCACATTGCAGGGTTTCTGGGGGTGGGGGGGTGAGGTCATTGGGATATTGTCCTGCCCAATCCTGTACCTCGCTGATCACCGATCAGCTTCCCATGTCAACCTTGCAATGTGACTCCAGTCTTTCAGCCTCCAGTGGAAATGATCGGGTTATCATCACTGGTAAGTGCTCCTGTTTCACTTGTCCACTGGGGGGGGGGGGGGGGGGGGGTTGGGTCATATCACTGGGCTAGGACAGTGGTTAGCACTGTTGCTTAACAGCTCCAGGGTCCCAGGTTCCATTCCCGGCTTGGGTCACTGTCTGAGGAATCAGCATGTTCTCCTCGTGTGTGCGTGGGTTTCCTCCGGGTGTTCCGGTTTCCTCCCACAGTCCAAAGATGTGCAGGTTAGGTGGATTGGCTGTGCTAAATTGCCCCTTAGTATCCAAAGATGTACAGATTAGGTGGGGTTATGGGGATGGAGTGGGCCGAGGGTAGGGTTCTCTTTCAGTGGGTCGCTGTAGACTCGATGGGCTGAATGGCCTCTGCACTCATTGATTCTATGAACCGTTCAAGGGGCAGTTAGGGATGGTCAACAAATGCTGGGCCTTGCCCAGTGATACCCCACATCCCTCGTGGAAGTACAAAGGAAATAGAAATTCCCCAATGACTGCAGTGTTTGGGGACTGTGACGTGTTGAGCTTTGTTAACACCGGCATTCTGGAGCACTCGGAGGTCCGGGGCGGGGGTCCAGCTGGGCCACGGCCTCTGGAACCCTGTTGCTGTTTAAGCTAAATCTGTTTGCCCCTGTGCCCTCCAGTTCTTGTCACGCCTGCGTCTGTCTGTGGCCTGTGTGTGTTTATAACGGAGGCAGAAAAATCTCAGTGCAAATGTCTTCGGTACCAGTGAGCTGCCATCTTCTGGTCCTATCCTCATTGGCTGGGACACCCCGTTACTGGGATCGTGCTGTGCTCGATCTTCTGGTCCTATCCTCATTGACTGGGACACCCCGTTACTGGGATCGTGCTGTGCTCGGTCTTCTGGTCCTATCCTCATTGTCTGGGACACCCTGTTACTGGGATCGTGCTGTGCTCGGTCTTCTGGTCCTATCCTCATTGGCTGGGACACCCGGTTACTGGGATCGTGCTGTGCTTGATCTTCTGGTCCTATCCTCATTGACTGGGACACCTGGTTACTGGGATCGTGCTGTGCTCGGTCTTCTGGTCCTATCCTCATTGGCTGGGACAGCCAGTTACTGGGATTGTGCTATTTCCCAGCATGAACTATCCCCCAGCCCCACCAGGTGGGGTTTGCAAATTGGGGGGGGTGGGGGGTTGGAAAAGGGAGTTTCCTCATTCCAGTCTGCATGGGGGGGCTTTTATATTTGTTAGTGGGGATGTGGGCCTTGCTGTCAGGCACAGCATTTATTGCCCCTCGAGAAGGTGGTGGGTGAGCTGCCATCTTGAACCCGCCGCAGTCCCCGTGTGGTGTAGGTACATCCACCGTGCTGTTAGGGAGGGAGTTCCCAGGATTTTGACCCCAGCCACAGTGAAGGAACAGCCGATATATTTACGAGTCGGGATGGCGAGCGGCTCGGAGGGGGGGGGGGGGGGAACTTGCAGGCGGGGGTGTTCCCCGTGCGTCTGCTGCTGCCCTCGTCCTTCTAGACGGTAGAGGTGGCGGGTTTGGAAGGTGCTGTCGAAGGGGCGAGTGGCTGCGGGGCGTCTTGTAGACGGTGCGCACGGCTGCCGCTGTGCGTCGGGGGGGGTGGAGGGAGTGAATGTCTGAAGGTGGTGGATGGGGGTCCTGATAACGTGTGACTGTTTCAGAGAGCGTGTTGGGGGAACGGAGAGTTGACCTGATCGACCAAGCAACTGATTAAACTTGTTTCGCCAAGTATCTGAGGTGAAAGTTGGGGATCTGAATCTTTCTCCCTTTTACAGGTCTTCGTGATGTGACTCAAGGTTGCTCAGGAAAGGAAGCAAACAAACTTGTGACATCGGGTGAAATTGAGATGCTTGTCGGACACTAACGTGTGGGGGTGGGAGAGAGTCTGAAGAATATGGTTCCTGGCTGACCCATGTGAATTTGATGGGTGAGCCGCCATCTTGAACACTCTGCAGTCCCCTGTGACGTAGGTACACCTGCAGCGCTGTTAGCGAGGGAGTTCCAGGATTTTAACCCCAGCGACTGAAGGAGCGGCCGAGGTGGGTTTGGAGATGGCTGACCCGGAGTGGAAACGTTGGTGTGGAGCGGCCTGTGAACGGGACAAGGTTGGGCTAGGGGGGGGGGGGGGGACCACGCTGGAATGGGATTGTCAGCTGAGAGCTAATTGGTGTGGGGAGGGAGAAGGTCTCCCTGTTTTTTTTGTTGTAAACTATGCTGTGAAATAAAATGCAATCTTGCTGACACATTGGCTCAATGGTTCTTCTTACCGAATTTGATGGGGAAGTTGGGTTTTGGGCAATGCGGGGGATTGGCCCTTCCTGCTTGAATCCCGTGTGTTTCCAGCCAGTGGCTGTTGCCGTATTGAGCTGGCCTAATTCCTCATGAGCGGGGGGGGGGGGGTGAGTTGCTTTCTTGACCCACCCCCTCACCCGGCGATCACATTATAACAGTTCAACTTTCCCCATGTCAGTTATTGTACTGAGTGCCGGTCCCCAAAAGGGGCCGCTCCCTCTTTAAATTACATCGCCCGTTGAAGTTTGAGAATAGCCAGAACGACAGCAAGCCCACTCGAGGGCGCCGAGTGTGCCTGAGCGCTGTGGCCATGGTGCCCCACTCCTCGATGGTCTGGGGACCCACACTGGCCAGCCTCGGAAGAAATTCCTCATCTTCAATGGGAGACTCTTGATTCTAAAACTGAGCTCTGCATCCCCTCGTTCTAGACCCCCACCTGCAAGGAGGGTAACATCCTCACTGCATCCCCCCTCAGAATCCGATTCTTGTTCTTCAGAACGCCCAATGGCTCAACCCATCCTCGGGAATTGAACCCCCTTCATCTCCGCAATCAGCTCTGTGAACCGTCTCCATGTTTTTATTCATGGGTGGGGCTGTGGGAGTCGCTGGCCCGGTGTTTATGGCCCATCCCTAATTGCCCCCGAGTGAAGGTGTTGGGTGACGTGCCGCATTCCTGCAGGGTGTAGGCACACCCACCGCGCTGTTGGGGAGGGAGCCCCCAGGATGTTGGCCACGGTGAAGGAGCAGCCGATAACGTTTGAGCGGCCGGTAGGCGGTTTGACGGACTTTATTCCCAATTAGCCGCGCTTGAACCTGGACAAGGTGTCGTTCATCCGGGTGAATTTGATGGCTGACTTCAATAACAGGCCACAAAGACAGCTTGTGACTGATTGGCTGATTAATCTATGAGACGGGTTAATGGGATGACATCGTCAGTTTGTCGGGTTACAGTCTCAGCAATGTGGTTGGCATCGTTCACAGGGGTTCCACAGATTCCTCCTGACAACTCGCATTGTTTCACCAGTGATGACACTGAGTTACCCCCCCCCCCCATTCTCTCTACTGCTCCCACCCCTCTTTTACGGAGATAAGGAGGGTTGTCGGGGCTGGAGGAGGTTACAGAGATAGGGATGGTTGTTGGGGCTGGAGGAGGTTACAGAGATAGGGAGGGTTGTCAGGGCTGGAGGAGGTTACAGAGATTGGGACGGGTGTAGGGGCTGGAGGAGGTTACAGAGATAGGGTTGTAGGGGCTGGAGGAGGTTACAGAGATAGGGAGGGGTGTAGGGGCTGGAGGAGGTTACAGAGATAGGGAGGGTTGGAGGAGGTTACAGAGATAGGGAGGGTTGTAGGGGCTGGAGGAGGTTACAGAGATAGGGAGGGTTGTAGGGGCTGGAGGAGGTTACAGAGATAGGGAGGGTTGGAGGAGGTTACAGAGATAGGGGTGTAGGGGCTGGAGGAGGTTACAGAGATAGGGAGGGTTGTAGGGGCTGGAGGAGGTTACAGAGATAGGGAGGGTTGGAGGAGGTTACAGAGATAGGGAGGGTTGTAGGGGCTGGAGGAGGTTACAGAGATAGGGTTGTAGGGGCTGGAGGAGGTTACAGAGATAGGGATGGTTGTTGGGGCTGGAGGAGGTTACAGAGATAGGGAGGGTTGTCAGGGCTGGAGGAGGTTACAGAGATTGGGACGGGTGTAGGGGCTGGAGGAGGTTACAGAGATAGGGAGGGGTGTAGGGGCTGGAGGAGGTTACAGAGATAGGGAGGGTTGTAGGGGCTGGAGGAGGTTACAGAGATAGGGAGGGTTGTAGGGGCTGGAGGAGGTTACAGAGATAGGGAGGGTTGGAGGAGGTTACAGAGATAGGGAGGGGTGTAGGGGCTGGAGGAGGTTACAGAGATAGGGAGGGGTGTAGGGGCTGGAGGAGGTTACAGAGATAGGGAGGGTTGTAGGGGCTGGAGGAGGTTACAGAGATAGGGAGGGTTGTAGGGGCTGGAGGAGGTTACAGAGATAGGGAGGGGTGTAGGTGCTCGAGGAGGTTACAGAGATAGGGAGGGATGTCGGGGCTGGAGGAGGTTACAGAGATGGGGAGGGTTGTAGGGGCTGGAGGAGGTTACAGAGATAGGGAGGGGTGTAGGGGCTGGAGGAGGTTACAGAGATAGGGAGGGTTGTAGGGGCTGGAGGAGGTTACAGAGATAGGGAGGGTTGTAGGGGCTGGAGGAGGTTACAGAGATAGGGAGGGTTGTAGGGGCTGGAGGAGGTTACAGAGATAGGGTTGTAGGGGCTGGAGGAGGTTACAGAGATAGGGAGGGTTGGCGGGGTGGAGGAGGTTACAGAGATAGGCAGGGTTGTCGGGGCTGGAGGAGGTTACAGAGATAGGGAGGGCTGTCGGGGCTGGAGGAGGTTACAGAGATAGGGAGGGTTGTAGGGGGCTAGAGGAGGTTACAGAGATAGGGAGGGTTGTTGGGGTTTGGAGGAGGTTACAGAGATAGGGAGGGTTGTCGGGGCTGGAGGAGGTTACAGAGATAGGGAGGGTTGTAGGGGCTGGAGGAGGTTACAGAGATAGGGAGGGCTGTAGGGGTTTGGAGGAGGTTACAGAGATAGGGAGGGTTGTAGGAGCTGGAGGAGGTTACAGAGATAGGGAGGGGTGTCGGGGCTGGAGGAGGTTACAGAGAAAGGGAGGGCTGTAGGGACGAGGCGGTTAGAGATAGGGAGGGTTGTAGGGGTTTGGAGGAGGTTACAGAGATAGGGAGGATTGGAGGAGGTTACAGAGATAGGGAGGGGGTGTAGGGGCTGGAGGAGGTTACAGAGATAGGGAGGGTTGGGGTTTGGAGGAGGTTACAGAGATAGGGAGGGTCGTCGGGGCTGGAGGAGGTTACAGAGATAGGGAGGGGTGTAGGGACTGGAGGAGTTTACAGAGATAGGGAGGGTTGTAGGGGTTTGGATGCGGTTACAGAGATAGGGAGGGTTGTAGGGGCTGGAGGAGTTTACAGAGATAGGGAGGGCTGGAGGAGGTTACAGAGATGGGGAGGGTTTAAAACCTCTGACCCCCGGTTGGTGTGGGTCCCCCTGCCCCCCCACCCCAGCTAGTGCCTCCCACCCAGTGCAGCTTTCAGCCCAGCGTCCACTCGCTTGCACTTGCTGCCAGTGGCCACATGATGGCAGGCACGCTCCACGGGCCGGCTGGCCTGGGCTCGCTCCCGGTCACACTGTCCTATCCCGGAGACAGGACGGAGCGTGGAATAGAAAAGATACAGCTTTCAGCTGTATCAGCCCCAGCCTTGCTCACAAAGTCCGAGAGGGGGGAAGAGAAGAGAATCCCACAGACTGTCCACCCTCGGAGAAGAAATTAATAATCATAATAGCTCATGTCGGCTTCAATTAAGTGACTGTGAGAAGCCCCTAGTCGCCACATTCCGGCGCCTGTTCGGGGAGGCTGGTCCGGGAATTGAACCCACGCTGCTGGCCTTGTGCATTACAAGCTGGCTGTTTAGCCCACTGTGCTAAACCAGCCGCTGGTTCCTTCTCATCTTCAATGGGGCACACGCCTGACTCAAACTGAGCTCTGAACCCCCTCATTCTAGACCACCCCCACGAGGGGGGTAACATCCTCTCTGCATCCCCCCCCCCCGTCAAACCCCCCTCTCAGAGTCTGATGCTTCAATAAGATCCCCTCTCGTTCTCCAGAACGCCCAATGGCCACAGGCCCCAATCTGCTCAACCCATCCTCGGGAATCGAACCCCCTTCACCCCAGGAATCAGCTCCGTGAACCTTCTCCGTGATTTCGTTCATGGAGGGGCTGTGGGAGTCGCTGGCCCGGCGTTTCTGACCCATCCCTAATTGCCCCCGAGCGAAGGTGTTGGGTGGGCCGCCATCTTGAACCCGCCGCAGTCACGCCTGGTGTAGGCACACCCACCGTGCTGTTAGGGAGGGAGCCCCTCCGGGATTTTGACCCCGGCCACAGTGCAGGAACGGCTGACATATTTCCGAGTCGGGACGGCGAGCGGCCCGGAGGCGGTTTGGCGGACTTGATTCCCAATTAGCCGCGCTCGAACCTGGAAACAGGGCGTCCTTCATCCGGGAGAACTTTATGGCTGACTTCATCGATAACAGGCCACAAAGGCAGCTTGTAACTGGCTGACTGATTGGCTGATTAATCTATGAGACGGGTGACAGGTTAATGGGATGACATCGCCAATCTGTCAGGTTACAGTCTCAGCAATGTGGTTGGGATCGTTGACGGGAATTCCTCCTGCCAACTGACATTGTTTCACCAGCGACGACACTGAGTTACCCCCCCCCCCCCCATTCTCTCTCTCCTGCCCCCACCCCTCGTTTATAGAAATAGGGAGGGTGGTAGGGACAGGAGGAGGTTACAGAGATAGGGAGGGTTGTAGGAGGCTGGAGGAGGTCACAGAGATAGGGAGGGTTGTAGGGGGCTGGAGGAGGTTACAGAGATAGGGAGGGGTTGTAAGGGCTGGAGGAGGTTACAGAGATAGGGAGGGTTGTAGGGGCTGGCAGAGGTTACAGAGATAGGGAGGGTTGTTGGGGCTGGCAGAGGTTACAGAGATAGGGAGAGGTTGTAGGGGGCTGGAGGAGGTTACAGAGATAGGGAGGGGTGTTGAGGCTGGAGGAGGTTACAGAGATAGGGAGGGTTGTAGGGGCTGGAGGAGGTTACAGAGATAGGGAGGGTTGTAGGGGCTGGAGGAGGTTTCAGAGATAGGGAGGGTTGTAGGGGCTGGAGGAGGTTACAGAGATAGGGAGGGCTGTAGAGGTTGGAGGAGGTTACAGAGATAGGGAGGGTTGTAGGGGCTGGAGGAGGTTACAGAGATAGGGAGGGGTGTAGGGGCTGGAGGAGGTTACAGAGATAGGGAGGGTTGGAGGAGGTTACAGAGATAGGGAGGGTTGTAGGGGCTGGAGGAGGTTACAGAAATAGGGAGGGTTGGAGGAGGTTACAGAGATAGGGAGGGTTGTAGGGGCTGGAGGAGGTTACAGAGATAGGGAGGGTTGGAGGAGGTTACAGAGATAGGGAGGGTTGTAGGGGCTGGAGGAGGTTACAGAGATAGGGAGGGGTTGTAGGGGCTGGAGGAGGTTACAGAGATAGGGAGGGTTGTAGGGGCTGGAGGAGGTTACAGAGATAGGGAGGGTTGTAGGGGCTGGAGGAGGTTACAGAGATAGGGAGGGGTGTAGGGGCTGGAGGAGGTTACAGAGATAGGGAGGGTTGTCGGGGCTGGAGGAGGTTACAGAGATGGGGAGGGTTGTAGGGGCTGGAGGAGGTTACAGAGATAGGGAGGGTTGGAGGAGGTTACAGAGATGGGGAGGGTTGTAGGGGCTGGAGGAGGGTACAGAGATAGGGAGGGGTGTAGGGGCTGGAGGAGGTTACAGAGATAGGGAGGGTGCAGGGACTGGAGGAGGTTACAGAGATAGGGAGGGTTGTAGGGGTTTGGAGGAGGTTACAGAGATAGGGAGGGTTGTAGGGACTGGAGGAGGTTACAGAGATAGAACAGTACAGCACAGAACAGGCCCTTTGGCCCTCAATGTTGTGCCGAGCCATGATCACCCTACCCAAACCCACGTATCCACCCCATACCCGTAGCCCAACAACTCCCCCCTTAACCTTACTTTTTTATTAGGACACTACGGGCAATTTAGCATGGCCAATCCACCTAACCCGCACATCTTTGGACTGTGGGAGGAAACCGGAGCACCCGGAGGAAACCCACGCACACAGGGGGAGGACGTGCAGACTCCACACAGACAGTGACCCAGCCGGGAATCGAACCTGGGACCCTGGAGCTGTGAAGCATTTATGCTAACCACCATGCTACCCTGCTGCCCAAAGGGAGGGTTGTAGGGGCTGGAGGAGGTTACAGAGATAGGGAGGGTTGTAGGGGCTGGAGGAGGTTACAGAGATAGGGAGGGTTGGAGGAGGTTACAGAGATAGGGAGGGGTGTAGGAGGTTACAGAGATAGGGAGGGTTGTAGGGGTTTGGATGAGGTTACAGAGATAGGGAGGGTTGTAGGGGCTGGAGGAGGTTACAGAGATAGGGAGGGTTGTAGGGGCTGGAGGAGGTTACAGAGATAGGGAGGGTTGGAGGAGGTTACAGAGATAGGGAGGGTTGTCGGGGCTGGAGGAGGTTACAGAGATAGGGAGGGTTTAAAACCTCTGACCCCCGGTTGGTCTGGGTCCCCCTGCCCCCCACCCCAGCTAGTGCCTTCCCCCAGTGCAGCTTTCAGCCCAGCGTCCACTCGCTTGCACTTGCTGCCAGTGGCCACATGATGGCAGGCACGCTCCACGGGCCGGCTGGCCTGGGCTCGCTCCCGGTCACACTGTCCTATCCCGGAGACAGGACGGAGTGTGGAATAGAAAAGATACAGCTTTCAGCTGTATCAGCCCCAGCCTTGCTCACAAAGTCCGAGAGGGGGGAAGAGAAGAGAATCCCAGAGACTGTCCACCCTCGGAGCAGAAATTAATAATCATAATAGCTCATGTCGGCTTCAATTAAGTTACTGTGAGAAGCCCCTAGTCGCCACATTCCGGCGCCTGTTCGGGGAGGCTGGTCCGGGAATTGAACCCGCGCTACTGGCCTTGTTCTGCATTACAAGCCAGCTGCTTAGCCCACTGTGCTAAACCAGCCGCTGGTTCCTTTTCATCTTCAATGGGACACACGCCTGACTCAAACTGAGCTCTGAACCCCCTCATTCTAGACCACCCCCACGAGGGGGGTAACATCCTCTCTGCATCCCCCCTCCCCGTCAAACCTCCCTCTCAGAGTCTGATGCTTCAATAAGATCCCCTCTCGTTCTCCAGAACGCCCAATGGCCACAGGCCCCAATCTGCTCAACCCATCCTCGGGAATCGAACCCCCTTCACCCCAGGAATCAGCTCCGTGAACCTTCTCCGTGATTTCGTTCATGGAGGGGCTGTGGGAGTCGCTGGCCGGTGTTTCTGACCCACGGACAGGGTGTCCTTCATCCGGGAGAATTTGATGGCTGACTTCATCGATAACAGGCCACAAAGGCAGCTTGTAACTGGCTGACTGATTGGCTGATTAATCTATGAGATGGGTGACAGGTTAATGGGATGACATCGCCAATCTGTCAGGTTACAGACTCAGCAATGTGGTTGGCATCGTTCACGGGAATTCCTCCTGCCAACTGACATTGTTTCACCAGCGACGACACAGAGTTTACCCCCCCCCCCATTCTCTCTCTCCTGCCCCCACCCCTCTTTCACAGAGATAGGGAGGGTGGTAGGGGCTCGAGGAGGTTACAGAGATAGGGAGGGTTGTAGGGGCTCGAGGAGGTTACAGAGATAGGGAGGGTGGTAGGGGCTGGAGGGGGTTACAGTGATAGGGAGGGGTGTAGGGGCTGGAGGAGGTTACAGAGATAGGGAGGGTTGGAGGGGCTGGAGGAGGTTACAGAGCTGGGGAGGGGCGTAGGGGCTGGAGGAGGTTACAGAGATAGGGAGGGGTGTAGGGGCTGGAGGAGGTTACAGAGATAGGGAGGGGTGTAGGGGCTGGAGGAGGTTACAGAGATAGGGAGGGGTGTAGGGGCTGGAGGAGGTTACAGAGATAGGGAGGGTTGTAGGGGCTGGAGGTGGTTACAGAGACAGGGAGGGTTGTAGCGGCTGGAGGAGGTTACAGAGATAGGGAGGGTTGTGGGGGTTGGAGGAGGTTACAGAGATAGGGAGGGATGTAGGGGCTGGAGGAGGTTACAGAGATAGGGAGGGGTGTTGAGGCTGGAGGAGGTTACAGAGATAGGGAGGGGTGTAGGGGCTGGAGGAGGTTACAGAGATAGGGAGGGTTGTAGGGGCTGGAGGTGGTTACAGAGACAGGGAGGGTTGTAGGGACAGGAGGAGGTTACAGAGACAGGGAGGGTTGTTGGGGCTGGCAGAGGTTACAGAGATAGGGAGGGGTTGTAGGGGGCTGGAGGAGGTTACAGAGATAGGGAGGGTTGTAGGGGGCTGGAGGTGGTTACAGAGACAGGGAGGGTTGTAGGGACAGGAGGAGGTTACAGAGACAGGGAGGGTTGTTGGGGCTGGCAGAGGTTACAGAGATAGGGAGGGGTTGTAGGGGGCTGGAGGAGGTTACAGAGATAGGGAGGGTTGTTGGGGCTGGAGGAGGTTACAGAGATAGGGAGGGTTGTAGGGGGCTGGAGGAGGTTACAGAGATAGGGAGGGTTGTTGGGGCTGGAGGAGGTTACAGGGATAGGGAGGGTTGTAGGGGCTGGAGGAGGTTACAGAGATAGGGAGGGTTGTAGGGGCTGGAGGAGATTATAGAGATAGGGAGGGTTGTAGGGGCTGGAGGAGGTTACAGAGACAGGGAGGGTTGTAGGGGCTGGAGGAGATTACAGAGATAGGGAGGGTTGTAGGGGCTGGAGGAGGTTACAGAGATATGGAAGGTTTAAAACCTCTGACCCTCCCCCGGTTGGTCTGGGTCACACACACACACACACACACCCCCCCCCCCCCCCCCCCCCCAACCCCATGTACGCCTCACCCCATTGGTGCTTGGAGCCCAGCGTCCACTCATTCGCACTTGCTGCCAGTGGCCACCGGATGGCAGGCACGCTCCACAGACCAGCCGGTCTGGGCTCGCTCCCAGTCACTGTGGCCTGTCCCTGGGGCAGGATGGAGCGTGGAATAGAAAAGATGCACCACCTTCAGCTGTATCAGCCCCAGCCTCGCACACAAAGTCCCATCCCCGAAATCTCGTATCCATCCTCCCCGGCTCAAACCCCGCGATTTTCCCCCCTGATCGGCGTCCCCTCCGACCCCGTCCCCAGCCTAAAATGCTGCCCAACCTGCCTCCAGATCTTCAGCGTGAATACACCACCACCGAATATTCCCCTGGGGGCCATCGGGAGCGGCGCCGTTGCCAGCGCCGGCAACCCCGACCCTCCTCCATCCTCACCCACAGAGCCCCCCCCCCCGCCTCCCCCCACCTCCCGATTCCATCCCTGAACCTTCTCTGCATTCGCCGCCCAAT
This sequence comes from Scyliorhinus canicula, assembly GCF_902713615.1. NCBI lineage: Eukaryota > Metazoa > Chordata > Chondrichthyes > Carcharhiniformes > Scyliorhinidae > Scyliorhinus > Scyliorhinus canicula. The sequence goes on along the minus strand of NC_052176.1, from coordinate 4,058,562 downwards.
AATAATCCATCAGAGTCGGGTGGCCGAGCCCCCTCTGCAGTATCACCTTCCTAATCCCGGTCACCTTCCCCCCTCCAGACAAACTAAATCAGCCTGTCCACCCCCCCGCCCCCCTTGGGCTAACAGACCGGCGGACACTGAAACAGAAACAGGAATCGCAGCAAAAGATTCCTCTTCACTACACCCCTCCAGCCTTGACGCCCGCACCTTTGCCGATACCTTGGCGTCCACATTCAGCAGAGATATGGGCCTGTACGACACACACTCCACCGGATCCTTGTCCTTAAGCAGCATCGATATGGAGGCCTGGCCCATCGTTTTCGGCAAGACGGCCCCTTACCCATCGCATCCTCGTCATTTACACCTACAACGGCGTCTGCTTCTCCTTAAATGTTTTCTAAAATTCCACAAGGGACCCTCGCTGCCTTTCCCGCCTGCATCTTCCCGATTGCCACCTTCCCTTCCTCTACTCCCATCGGCCCCTCTCCATCCCACCCACCTGTACTGATATCATGGTCGTGTTGGAATTCACCGACTGACCACTAGGAGTCTCATTAGTGTATAAGTGAACGTTGGAGTCAGGTGACCTCAGACTGGCTTGGGAACTGGAAGAGAGAGGTTGCTTGGTACATGTTCATACTGTTATTCATCTGTTGTTGTTTCGCCGGGGCCCCGGGTTCGATTCCCGGCTTGGGTCACTGTCTGTGCGGAGTCTGCATGTTCTCCCTGTGTCTGCGTGGGTTCCCTCCGGGTGCTCCGGCTTCCTCCTACGAATTCCGAAAGACGTGCTCGTTAGGTGAATTGTACATTCTGAATTCTCCCTCCGTGTACCCGAACAGGCGCCGGAGTGTGGCGTCTAGGGGCTTTTCACAGGAACTTCTTTGCAGTGTTGATGTAAGCCTACTTGTGACAATAAAAATTATTATTACAAAGTGTTCTTGTAATATAAATCAGGCCGTCCAACAAGAACATTACATGGGGGGGGGGCAGCACGGTGGGGCAGTGGGTTAGCCCTGCAGTCTCACGGCGCCGAGGTCCCAGGTTCGATCCCGGCTCTGGGTCACTGTCCGTGTGGAGTTTGCCCATTCTCCCTGTGTTTGCGTGGGTTTCGCCCCCACAACCCAAAGATGTGCAGGGTTAGGTGGATTGGCCACGCTAAATTGCCCCTTAATTGGAAAAAATGAATTGGGTATTCTAAATTTATAAAAAAAAGAACATTACATGGTACCAGGTTTGGATGGTATTAAATACCGAGAAAATAAACAATCAGCCTGCCACGAGGTCCACAGACATTTGAAGGTTTTTCAGACTGTAAGGAATAACAATATGGACTCACTGATGACACCAACGCGTCTCTGATTACATGGTAACAGGAACAGCAACTCACGTGTATTTAAACAGCAATTTAATCTGTTCCTTACGACTGCAGTAAATTTAGGAGATCAATCAGCTTGGTGTAAGGTAGTGATGCTCCTAACAGCAGCACGACATTTCCTGTGTTTAATACGTTTAAATGAGCAAATGATGGAAGATAGTAAAAATTTTAACGAGGTAATTCGAAGGTTTGATGCACAGTGCACCCCCGGAAAGAATGAAATCGATGAACGCATGTGTTTAGGACACGTTTACAGTCGGCAGAAGAGTCCATCGATCATTTCATCACTGATTTAAAGTTAAAAGCTAAAATCCGTAATTTTTCTATGGTGAAATCCGCCATGATTCGGGACCGGCTTGTGTTCGGAGTGAATGAAAATAAGCAGAGGGAACGGTTGCCGAGGGAACCGGACTTATCTTTGTGTCATGTGAGAGCACCTTTAAGAAATGGGTGTTTACGAAATGTACCTTTAAGAAATGGGTGTTTATCAGTGATGTCAGAGTGTGGGCGGAGCGGGGCTGGCTGTCAGCTTTTTACTTTTGTTTTAGGCTGTTTGCTGCAGGGGGTGTTTTAGTTTAGTTTTCAGTGTTGGAGCTGAGGCCAGACGGAGCAGGTGTACTGCTGTTCTCTCTGCCATCAAAAGACTATCTCTTGATCATTTGGTGAATTCAGAATTATAAATGTTCTCAGTAGTGAATGTAAACCTGATGTGCTTCTGTTAAAAGGTGTTTTAAGTCTTCTGGATGTTAAAAAGGAAAGCTTAAAGGATTACTGAGTGTTGTATTCTTTGGGGGTTGTATTTGAATTGATGGTTGCTAAGATGTTCTCTGTATGTTTTAAAAAGGTTAACTTGAGTTCATGGAATAAACATCGTTTTGCTTTAAAAAATACTTTTCCATTTCTGCTGTACCCCTGTAGAGTGGGCCGTGTGCTCCCCATACCACAATCTATTAAAAGTCGTGGGTCAGGGGAACTCCATGATACACTTTGGGGTTCTCTAAATCCTGGCCTATAACATTTGGAACAAGCAGTTAAGATTTGTCGGCTCACGAGCTCGCAGCGCAACATCCTGAAATGTTTCTCAGTAATGGCGGCGCCTTCTTTCAGGGAAACACTCCGTTTGCCGCCCTTTTCCCAAAAGGGCGGGAAATTCCATAAAAAGGCGGGAAAGTTCCTGCAGCTCCTCGCACACCGACAAACAGGTTAAAGATCGGACAAAGAATATCTGCATAAAAGATACGGTCAAAGACACAAGTTGAGGCCGTGTCTAGCTGCAAAGGAAAAAACACGTTGCTCAGAATTGTTACTCTAAACTCAACCCCAGACCAGTGACGGTGTGTGTGTGAGGGAGTCTGTGTGTGAGGGTGTGTGTGAGGGGGTCTGTGTGTGAGGGTGTGTGAGGGAGTATATGTGTGTGAGGGTGTGTGTGAGGGTGTGTGTGTGAGGGAGTCTGTGTGTGAGGGTGTGTGTGAGGGAGTCTGTGTGTGAGGGTGTGTGAGGGTGTGTGTGAGGGTGTGTGTGTGAGGGAGTATGTGTGTGAGGGTGTATGTGTGTGTGTGTGAGGGATTATGTGTGAGGGTGTGTGTGAGGGTGTGTGTGAGGGTGTGTGTGTGAGGTTTTACATTCTCGCTGGCCGGAGTGGGTTCTGTTTTCCGGTTTCTCAGGGTCACTGAGCGGCTGATGATCAATCAGTGAATCGATTGTTCAGCTCTTCACATTCCCGGAAAGTCCGTCCTCATCAATAAAGATAAACCCGTTTGCTCAGTCCCACAGCACACTGAGAATCTGATCTGTGGATAGTGTAGAGGGAACTTTACTCTGTATCTGACCCCGTACTGTACCTGTCCTGGGAGTGTTTGCTGGGGACGGTGTAGAGGAATCTTTACTCTGTATCTAACCCCGTGCTGTCCCTGTCCTGGGAGTGTTTGATGGGGACAGTGTAGAGGGAGCTTTACTCTGTATCTAACCCCGTGCTGTACCTGTCCTGGGAGTGTTTGATGGGGACAGTGCAGAGGCAGCTTTACTCTGTATCTAACCCCGTTCTGTACCTGTCCTGGGAGTGTTTGATGGGGACAGAGTATAGGTTTCTTTCCTCTGTATCTAACCCCGTGCTGTACCTGTCCTGGGAGTGTTTGATGGGGACAGTGTAGAGGGAGCTTTACTCTGTATCTAACCCCGTGCTGTACCTGTCCTGGGAGTGTTTGATGGGGACAGTGTAGAGGGAGCTTTACTCTGTATCTAACCCCGTGCTGTACCTGTTCTGGGAGTGTTTGATGGGGACAGTGTAGAGGGAGCTTTACTCTGTATCTAACCCCGTGCTGTACCTGTCCTGGGAGTGTTTGATGGGGACAGTGTAGAGGGAGCTTTACTCTGTATCTAGCCCCGTGCTGTACCTGCCCTGGGAGTGTTTGATGGGGACAGTGTAGATGGAGCTTTACTCTGTATCTAACCCCGTGCTGTACCTGTCCTGGGAGTGTTTGATGGGGACAGTGTAGAGGGAGCTTTACTCTGTATCTAACCCCGTGCTGTACCTGTCCTGGGAGTGTTTGATGGGGACAGTGTAGAGGGAGCTTTACTCTGTATCTAACCCCGTGCTGCACCTGTCCTGGGAGTGATTGATGGGGATAATATGGAGGGAGCTTTAACCCTGTGTTATATTACCATGACAGGTAATATGTTGTATTCTTTGTCTTTTCTTCCAGAATGTAGTGTTGACAAAGAGTATACCAATCAAACGATTGAAACAAAACTAATTTATTGTTGCACTACTAATTAAATGATGTTCGAACACTCTACTGAGCTACAGCTAATAATTAAATGATATTGGTTCTGTCTTACAGTATTCAGTATTGTATCCAGTCACTAACTACACTACGATCTAACCTTGTGCTATCTCTATCTACTCTAAGCTTTTCCTTATGCTATTCCCAGAATTCCCTGAGAGACTGTCTTAAATACAGAGAAGTAGTAACGCCCTCTAGTGTTTGATTTACACAGAGATGTAATTATTAACCCTTCACTTACCTGACTATATACATATCATTACATCCCCCTTTTTTTAACGCCATTTCTTTTATTTTATTAGAGTACAGAATGTATAATATTGATACACAATACATGATATGTATATGAAATTAACAGGTGAGGTAAAAACGTTATCAAACAGTCCACCTGTGATGATTCACAAATTGAGTCTGTCCCATGTCTTGATTCGTGGCATGTTGAAATACTAACAAGTCAGCAGCAGGAGTCGATCAGGTGTTCTCTGACCTGGACTTTTTCCTGTGCTTGCGGTGTCGATTTTGTACGTCATTTGCCTTCAAACTGGTTTGTTTTTTTGTCTTTGAGCAAATACGAATTCATCAAATTCGTTGGCATGCCTTTTTTTCTTTGTGTACAGAAATGCCCTGTTTTCCTTGACGTTGGACCGTTTCAGAGTCGTACCATTGTGTGCAGTCCGCCATTTCTCTTTTTTTGCTCCATAATTGTTCCGGCGCGATCATTTGAGTCATTTTCAAACTTTATTGTATCTGTGTCCTTTGTATCATCTGATGTGGCATTGCACTTTATGATCTCCGGTTCAAGGAAAGTTGCCACTCGAGTGGATAGAGCTGTGAAGAAGGCCCATGGTGTGCTAGCGTTCATTAGCAGAGGGATTGAATTTAAGAGCCGTGAGGTGATGATGCAGCTGTACAAAACCTTGGTCAGGCCACATTTGGAGTACTGTGTGCAGTTCTGGTCGCCTCATTTTAGGAAGGATGTGGAAGCTTTGGAAAAGGTGCAAAGGAGATTTACCAGGATGTTGCCCGGAATGGAGGGTAGGTCTTACGAGGAAAGGTTGAGGGTGCTAGGCCTTTTCTCATTAGAACGGAGAAGAATGAGGGGCGACTTGATAGAGGTTTATAAGACGATCAGGGGAATAGAGTAGACAGTCAGAGACTTTTTCCCTGGGTGGAACAAACCATTACAAGGGGACATACATTTAAGGTGAATGGTGGAAGATATAGGGGGGGATGTCAGAGGTAGGTTCTTTACCCAGAGAGTAGTGGGGGCATGGAATGCACTGCCTGTGGAAGTAGTTGAGTCGGAAACATTAGGGACCTTCAAGCGGCTATTGGATAGGTACATGGATTACGGTAGAACGATGGGGTGTAGATTAATTTCTTCTTAATCTAGAACAAAAATTCGGCACAACACCGTGGGCCGAAGGGCCTGTTCTGTGCTGTATTTTTCTATGTTCTAAGGACAGCACGGTGGCGCAGTGGGTTAGCCCTGCTGCCTCACGGCGCCGAGGTCCCAGGTTCGATCCCGGCTCTGGGTCACTGTCCGTGTGGAGTTTGCACATTCTCCCCGTGGGTTTCCCCACAACCCAAATATGTGCAGGGTAGGTGGATTGGCCATGCTAAATTGCCCCTTAATTGGAAAAAATTAATTGGGTGTTCTAAATTTAAAAAAAAAAGAATATTGAATCCAGGAGTTGGGACGTCTTGTTGAAGTTGTACAAGACATTGGTCAGACCCACACATGGAACACTGTGTTCAGTTCTGGTCACCCTATTATAGGAAGGAGATTGTTAAACTAGAAAGAGCGCAGAAGAGATTTACGAGGATGTTACCAGGATTTGATGGGTCTGAGTTATAAGGAGAGGCCGGATAGGCTGGGACGTTTTTCCCTGGAGCGTAGGAGGCTGAGGGGAGATCTTATAGAGTCTATAAAATAATGAGGGGCATCGATAAGGTAGATAGTCAACATCTTTTCCCAAAGGTAGGGGAGTCTCGAACTAGAGGGCATAGGTTAAAGGTGAGAGGGGAGAGGTACAAAAGAGACCAGAGGGGAAATTTCTTCACACAGAGGGTGGTGAGGGTCTGGAACGGCCTGGAACAATGTCCTTTTGGCCAACCATTGTATATGACACAAAGGAAGACGATCAGACATAGGAGCAGAATGAGGCCACTTGGCAGTGATAGAGGTGGGTACAATTTTGTCCTTTAAAAAACAGAGTTACAAGAGCAGGGTGGGTATAGAACATAGAACATAGAGAAATACAGCACAGAACAGGCCCTTCGGCCCACAATGTTGTGCCGAACTTTTGTCCTAGTTTAATCATAGTGTCCAAAATTCTATGATAATCTAAGGGCAATTTATCACGGCCAATCCACCCTAACCTGCACATCTTTGGGAGGAAACCGGAGCACCCGGAGGAAACCCACGCAGACACGGGGAGGACGGGCAGACTCCACACAGACAGTGACCCAAGCCGGAATCGAACCTGGGACCCTGGAGCTGTGAAGCGATTGTGCTAACCACTATGCTACCGTACTGCCCTTAAGAACAAATTAATCTGCACCCCATCATTCTACCCTAATCCATGTATCTATCCAATAGCCGCTTGAAGGTCCCTAACGTTTCCGACTCAACTACTTCCACAGGCAGTGCATTCCATGCCCCCACTGCTCTCTGGGTAAAGAACCGACCTCTGACATCCCCCCCCCCTATATCTTCCACCATTCACCTTAAATTTATGTCCCCTTGTAATGGGTCTTGGTGTCGCCTCTCGTGGAGTGCACTTCTCCAAGATGTCATTTTCTTGTAGATCGTTGAGAATTGACGTGTGCTCCAGCTGAGTAATCCATTGTTTCACGCTGATTGTCACGTTCCTTTGTACAGTCCGGCTGAGATCTATCAGTCTCGCTTTCGTCCGCGATCAATCAGGGGCCCAAGTGACAGAGGAATCACGAAGCGTTTTAATCGCAGTAACAATCCATCAACAGCTGTTAAGTCGGCTTGTATGTTTCTACACTTGGGAACAATGTCCATTTGGCCAACCATTGGGTATGACACAAAGGAAGACCATCAGACAGAGGAACAGAATGAGGCCATTCGGCCCATCGAGTCTGCTCCGCCATTCAATGATAGATAGAGAAATACAGCACAGAACAGGCCCTTCGGCCCACGATGTTGCGCCGAACTTTTGTCCTAGGTTAATCATAGAATTTTGGACAATTTTTCATGGCCAATCCACCCTAACCTGCACATCTTTGGACTGTGGGAGGAAACCGGAGCACCCGGAGGAAACCCATGCAGTCACGGAGAGGATGTGCAGACTCCGCACAGACAGTGACCCAAGTCGAAATCGAACTTGGGACCCTGGAGCTGTGAAGCAATTGTGCTATCCACAATGCTGCCGTGCTGCCCTTAAGAAGTTAACCTACACTCCATTATTCTACCCTAATCCATGTACCTATCCAATAGCCGCTTGAAGGTCCCTAACTTTTCCGATTCAACTACTTCCACAGGCAGTGCATTCCATGCCCCCACTACTCTCTGGGTAAAGAACCTACCTCTGACATCCCCTCTATATCTTCCACCATTCACCTTAAATTTATGTCCCCTTGTAATGGTGTGTTCCACCCGGGGAAAAAGTCTCTGACTGTCTATCTATTCCCCTGATCATCTTATAAACCTCTATCAAGTCGCCCCTCATCCTTCTCCGTTCTAATGAGAAAAGGCCTAGCACCCTCAATCTTTCCTCGTACGACCTACTCTCCATTCCAGGCAACATCCTGGTAAATCTCCTTTGCACCTTTTCCAAAGCTTCCACATCCTTCCTAAAATGAGGTGACCAGAACTGCACACAGTCCTCCATATGTGGCCGTACCAAGGTTTTGTACAGCTGATATTTTTCTCATCCCCATTCTCCTGCCTTCTCCCCATAACCCCTGATCCCCTTATTGATCAGGAACCTATCTATCTTAAAGACACTCAGGGATTTGGCCTCCACAGCCTTCTGCGGCAAAGAGTTCCACAGATTCACCCCCCTCTGGCTGCAGAAATTCCTCCTCATCTCTGTTTTAAAGGATCGTCCTTTTAATCTGAGGCTGTGTCCTCTGGTTCTAGTTTTTCCTACAAGTGGAAACATCCTCTCCACGTCCACTCTATCCCAGGCCTGGCAGTGTCCTGTAAATTTAAAAAAAATATAAATTTAGAGTACCCAAATCATTTTTCCAATTGAGGGGCAATTTTAGCGTTGGTCAATCCACCTACCCAGCGCATCTCTGGGTTGTGGGGGGCGAAGCCCACGCAGACACGGGGAGAACGTGCAAACTCCACACGGACAGTGATCCACAGCCGGGATCGAACCCGGGACCTCGACGCCGTGAGGCAGCAGTGCTAACCACTCCGCCACCGTGCTGCCAAAGCTAGCCTCGATAATGGCGGCGATCAGGGCGGCACGGAGATTAGCACTGTTGCCTCACGGCGCCGAGGTCCCGGGTTCGATCCCGGCTCTGGGTCACCGTCCGTGTGGAGTTTGCACATTCCCCCCCCCCCCCTGCCGAGTCTGCGTGGGTTTCGCCCCCCCACAACCCAAAGATGTGCAGGGTGAGGTGGATTGGGCCACGCTAAATTGCCCCTTAATTGGAAAAAAATGAATTGGGCGTTTCAAATTTGTAAAAACAGAAAAAAAAACAGAAATAAATGCACCGTTTCAGCCGGGCGGCATTGCCTTCTCGACCTGGGCTGGCGGGATCGAGGCATTGAACGAGTGTGTCCCCCTCGAGCACCGCGTAGGGTTGGAGGCAGGGGTGGCGAGGAGGTGTGGGTCGGGTAAAATGGGATCAATACAGGGGGATCTGATTCAGCACAAAACAGCTCGGAGAGAGAGAGACAGAGAGAGAGAGAGGAGGCCGGTAGTGTGTGTGTAAAACATGATTCATAGATCATCGATCTGTATTGGTAGGCACTAAACTCTCGGTGAATTTATCGCCCTGGTAGATTAGCTGACAAACATGGAAAGAGAATTGAAAGCCATCTGCAGCAGCGAAGGTACAATAGGGAATAGTCTGTCCTTCAGCGAGTCAGACAGTGGAACACAAAGCAGGCAAATCCATGAAAACTAATTAACTTCCTCCAGGGGTGATTACTGATGTAAATGGTGTTCGAATGGCTCGTTTACTACTCCACTCAGTCGAGGATCAGTGAGCAGCGCACACTTCTCCAAGAAAGGAGGCCGTCTGATTGAATCAGATACATCAGCACAAAGCCAGCTGTGAGTGACAGTGCAGAGGGAGTGCCGCACTGTCAGAGGGTCAGTACTGAGGGAGTGCCACACTGTCAGAGGGTCAGTACTGAGGGAGTGCTGCACTGTCAGAGGGTCAGTACTGAGGGAGTGCCGCACTGTCAGAGGGTCAGTACTGAGGGAGTGCCACACTGTCAGAGGGTCAGTACTGAGGGTGTGCCGCACTGTCAGAGGGTCAGTACTGAGGGATTGCTGCACTGTCAGAGGGTCAGTACTGAGGGAGTGCCGCACTGTCAGAGGGTCAGTACTGAGGGAGTGCCGCACTGTCAGAGGGTCAGTACTGAGGGAGTGCCGCACTGTCAGAGGGTCAGTACTGAGGGAGTGCCGCACTGTCAGAGGGTCAGTACTGAGGGAATGCTGCACTGTCAGAGGGTCAGTACTGAGGGAGTGCTGCACTGTCAGAGGGTCAGTACTGAGGGAGTGCCGCACTGTCAGAGGGTCAGTACTGAGGGAGTGCCGCACTGTCAGAGGGTCAGTACTGAGGGAGTGCCGCACTGTCAGAGGGTCAGTACTGAGGGAGTGCCGCACTGTCAGACGGTCAGTACTGAGGGAGTGCCGCACTGTCAGAGGGTCAGTACTGAGGGAGTGCCGCACTGTCAGAGGGTCAGTACTGAGGGAGTGCCGCACTGTCAGAGGGTCAGTACTGAGGGAGTGCCGCACTGTCAGAGGGTCAGTACTGAGGGAGTGCTGCACTGTCAGAGGGTCAGTACTGAGGGAGTGCTGCACTGTCAGAGGGTCAGTACTGAGGGATTGCTGCACTGTCAGAGGGTCAGTACTGAGGGAGTGCCGCACTGTCAGAGGGTCAGTACTGAGGGAGCGCCGCACTGTCAGAGGGTCAGTATTGAGGGAGTGCCGCACTGTCAGAGGGTCAGTACTGAGGGAGTGCCGCACTGTCAGAGGGTCAGTACTGAGGGAATGCTGCACTGTCAGAGGGTCAGTACTGAGGGAGTGCTGCACTGTCAGAGGGTCAGTACTGAGGGAGTGCCGCACTGTCAGAGGGTCAGTACTGAGGGAGTGCCGCACTGTCAGAGGGTCAGTACTGAGGGAGTGCCGCACTGTCAGAGGGTCAGTACTGAGGGAGTGCCGCACTGTCAGACGGTCAGTACTGAGGGAGTGCCGCACTGTCAGAGGGTCAGTACTGAGGGAGTGCCGCACTGTCAGAGGGTCAGTACTGAGGGAGTGCCGCACTGTCAGAGGGTCAGTACTGAGGGAGTGCCGCACTGTCAGAGGGTCAGTACTGAGGGAGTGCTGCACTGTCAGAGGGTCAGTACTGAGGGAGTGCTGCACTGTCAGAGGGTCAGTACTGAGGGATTGCTGCACTGTCAGAGGGTCAGTGCTGAGGGAGTGCTGCACTGTCAGAGGGTCAGTACTGAGGGAGTGCCGCACTGTCAGAGGGTCAGTACTGAGGGAGTGCCGCACTGTCAGAGGGTCAGTACTGAGGGAGTGCCGCACTGTCAGAGGGTCAGTACTGAGGGAGTGCTGCACTGTCAGAGGGTCAGTACTGAGGGAGTGCTGCACTGTCAGAGGGTCAGTACTGAGGGAGTGCCGCAGGGGAATCCAAAATGCCGAAAGTGGAGTGGAGGGGGAGGGGATAGCGAGTGGGGAATTGTTGAGTTGTTCTTGCAGAGATCTAGCACAGAATCCGAGGGCAGAATGGCCCTCTTCTCCGGTGTAACCATCCCAGGATTCGGTGAATTCAGTCAAAGGCCCGTCCCGAAGCGCTTCGCGAGGGTGGGCCAGGAGACCCTGTGGAGGGGCCTACGTTTCAGGGCTGGAGACAGCCTGAGGCCTACCTGTGCCCGCCACGCGGTGTGAACGGGACTCCAGCGCAGGTGACGCCCCTGCGTGGGACCTGGCTGAATCGTCCAACCTGCCCCCACGCTGAGGCGTCTCTGGGAGCTGCCATGTCTCTCCGCACGCGCCCCCCGCGCCCCCCCCCCCCCCTCCCCAAAACCAGGGCAGAGAATTCCCTCCATCCCAGCTGCCGCTGGGCTCGTCGCCCAGCCGGTTTGTCAAGTTACAGCTCTGCCAAAATCTCTCCCAACCCTAAAATAACCCAACTTCACTCAGGTGACAATCCTGCCTCGATCTTAGATCATCGGCAGATTTTTTTCAAAGGGAGGGAGGGGAAGAGAGAGAGAGAGAGAGAGAGAGAGAGATGACATAGAGAGCAGATCGCAGCCGCAGTTAAAGGGGAAAATCTGGGATTGGTTTCCTCAGGGAGGATGATTTTATGGAATGCGGACGTCAATCCGAGGGTAGGCCTCATTCAGGCCCTTGATACCCGCAGGCCGGACTTTCTCAACGCCCTCCCACCCGGCATCCCATCTACCAGCCTCCGGAAATATTTCACTTCTCCCGGAACCCGGTGTCCTCTCCTCGCGATCCCGTTTACCCATCACCCACTGTGCCCTTTGACCTCCACCCGTTCCCCATCTGGCAGCTCCTCCATTGTGCAATTCTTTTTTTTTTTAAACGGACAATTTTATTGAGGTAGTTTTTCCGCTTTGTAAACGGTTACAGACATCAACAGAAAGAAAGCAAAAAAGGTCAAAACGTGCAAACATCCACGTACTTTCAATACTTCAATCGCACCACGCTGCACAAGCCCGCTTCTCTCCCACCGGTACTACCCGCCATTTTATCCCTCCTACTCTACTCTACTCTAACCTCCCCACCCCCCCCCCAACCCACCGCACCCCCTGCTGACCCTCACTCTCCCGCAAAGAAGTCAATAAATGGTTGCCACCTCCGGGCGAACCCCTGCACAGATCCCCTCAAGGCGAACTTAATTTTTTCCCATACCCAGGAAACTCGACATGTCCGAAAGCCCCAACTCAGTCTCCGGGGGCTTTGAGTCCCTCCCCGCCAATAGTATTCATCGCCGGGCTATCAGGGAAGCAAAGGCCAAAACATCGGCCTCTTTCTCGCCCTGGACTCCCGGGTCCTCCGAAACCCCAAAAATTGCCACCCCTGGACCCATCGCCACCCTTGTTTTTAGGACCCGGAACATGACGCTCGCAAATCCCTCCCAGTACCCCCTAAGCTTAGGGCATGCCCCCAAAACATGTGAACGCGGTTCGCTGGTCCTCCCGCGCACCTAGCGCATTTGTCCTCTACCCCAAAGAATTTGCTCATCCGAGCCACTGTCATGTGGGCCCGGTGAACGACCTTAAATTGAATCAGGCCGAGCCTGGCACATGTTGCGGTCGAATTTACCCTACTCAGGGCCTCTGCCCACAGCCCGTCCTCCATTTCCCCGCCTAGCTCCTCCTATTGGAGACTCTACCCTCCCCTCCTTCCCCCCGAGAGACTATTCTGTCTTGGATCCCCAATGGCGAGAGGCGTGGGAAAGATGGGACCTGTCTACGAACAAAGTCTCGCAACTGTAGGTACCTGAAATCGTTTCCCCTTACCAGACCAAATTTCTCCTCCAAGCTCCTCAAACTCGCAAAGCTCCCTTCCAGGAACATATCGCCCACCCTTCCCACCCCCGCTCGCCACCATGCTCGAAACCCCCCATCCATACTCCCGGGGGCAAACCGATGGTTGTCGCAGATTGGTGCCCAGATAGATGCCCCCGTCTCCCCTACATGTCTCCCCCACTGGCCCCATATCCGCAGGGTCGCCACCACTACCGGGCTGGCGGAGTACCTGGCCGGCGGCAGCGGTAGAGGAGCCGTGACCAGGGCTGCCAAGCTGGAGCCCCTGCACGAAGCCGCCTCCACCCGCTCCCAGATAGACCCCGTACCCACCATCCACTTCCTTATCATAGCGATGTTGGCCGCCCAGTAATAATTGACCAGACTCGGCAACGCCAGCCCTCCCTCGCTGCGGTTCCTCTCCAACATCGCCTTCTTCACCCGCGGAGACTTTCCCGCCCAGACAAAGCTCATGATCAGCCCGTTAACTCTTTTGAAGAAGGACTGTGGGATAAAGATCGGGAGGCACTGAAAAATAAACAGGAATCTAGGGAGGATTGTCATCTTTACAGTCTGCACCCTCCCTGCCAGCGACAGCGGGAGTGCATCCCATCTCCGAAACTCTCCCTTCATTTGCTCCACCACCCTGGCCAAATTTAACTTGTGCAGCCTGCCCCAGCTTCGTGCCACCTGGATTCCCAAATACCGGAAATTTTCCTCAACTAGCCTAAACGGTAGCCCTCTCAATCTGTTCTCCTGGCCCCTTGCCTGGACCACAAACATTTCACTCTTGGTCGTATTTAATTTGTATCCTGAGAACTGGCCGAACTTCCTCAACATTCCCAGTATACTTCCCATCCTGGCCACTGGGTCCGACACGTACAGGAGCAGGTCGTCTGCGTAAAGAGAAACCCTGTGTTCAACCCCGCCCCTCACCATCCCCTTCCAACCCTCTGCGGCTCTCAGCGCAATCGGCAGCGGCTCTATGGCCAGCGCAAACAGCAGCGGGGAGAGCGGGCAGCCCTGTCTGGTCCCTCGGTACAACCTAAAGTACTCCGACAGTTCTCTTTTATTCCTCACGCTGGACCCAAACCGTCCGAGCACCTCCCATAGATAGTCCCACTCCACCCGGTCAAAGGTCTTCTCGTCGTCCATCGCCACCACTACCTCCACCTCCCTGCCCGCCGGGGGCATCATTATCACATTGAGTAATCTTCTCAGGTTGGCCGCCAGCTGCCTGCCTTTCACGAACCCAGTTTGGTCCTCCCCAATCACCTCCGGTACGCAGTCCTCCATTCTCCCCGCCAGTACCTTTGCCAGGAGCTTGGCGTCTACATTGATCAGGGAGATTGGCCTGTAGGATCCGCATGCCTCCGGGTCTTTACCCCGCTTCAATATCAGCGATATGGTGGCTTGTGACATTGTCGGCGGCAGGGTCCCTCTGTCCCTTGCCTCATTGAAAACCCTCGCCAAGACCGGGCCCACCAGCTCAGAGAACTTCCTATAAAACTCTACTGGGTATCCATCCGGCCCCGGGGACTTCCCCGACTGCATGGCCTTTAGGCCCCCCAATACCTCCTCTACTCTAATCAGGGCCCCCAGCTCTTCCACTCGCCCCCCCCAACTGTTGGGAATGTTAACCCGTCCAGAAACCTTTTCATCCCCTCCGGTTCTTCCGGCGGCTCCGAAGTATACAGCTTGCGATAGAAGTCCCGGAATACCCTATTCAATTCTGCCGGATCCTCCACTTTGTGCCCCCCCTCGTCCCTCACTCTACCTATTTCCCTGGCCGCCTCCCTCTTCCTGATTTGCTGCGCTAACAGTCTGCTAGCCTTTTCCCCATGCTCGTACACCGCTCCCCTCGCCTTCCTAAGCTGTTCCACGGCCCTGCTCGTGGATAGTGCCCCCAGTTCCACCTGTAGTCTCTGCCTCTCGCTGAGTAAAACCTCCCCCGGGGACTCCGCGTGCTCCCCGTCTATCCGATACATTTCCCTGACCAATCTGTCCATCTCTGCCCGGTCTGCCTTGGCCCTGTGGGCCCCAATTGAAATCAGCTCCCCCCCGCACTACTGCCTTTAGCGCCTCCCACAGGGTGGCCGCTGAGACCTCCCCCGTATCGTTCACCTGCAAGTAGTTTTGCATACACTTCCGAAGCCGCTCACAGATCCCCTCCTCCGACAGCAGTCCCACGTCTAGCCTCTATTGCGGGCGTTGGAGATTCGCCCCTCCCCGACCTGCAGGTCTACCCAGTGCGGGGCATGGTCTGAGACAGTGATTGCCGAATATTCCGTGTTCTTTACCTCCCCTATACAATCCCTGCTCAGTACGAAGAAATCTATCCTGGAATATACTTTATGGACGTGTGAGTAATACCCCCTCCCCCCGGGGTCAGCCAATGCATTTCTCGGGCCGGCCCATGGCCCGTGCATTACGCCATTCCTGGACCGCCGTTTGGCTGCCTCCACCCTCGACCTCCTTCTCACTGCCTACTTCAAACCCTCCCACGTCAGCAGAACAACCACTCCCCCCCCCCCCCCAGCTTCATTTTGCAATTCTAATTCTGGTATTCAAATCCTTCACTCGGTCCAAGCTCTGTAACCTCTTCCAGCCCTAAACCCCTCCCTATCTCTGTAACCTCCTCCAGCCCCGACAACCCTCCCTATCTCAGTAACCTCCTCCAGCCCCTACAACCCTCCCTATCTCTGTAACCTCTTCCACCTCCACAGCCCTCCCTATCTCTGTAACCTCTTCCAGCTCTACACCCCTCCCTATCTCTGTAACCTCTTCCAGCCCTAAACCCCTCCCTATCTCTGTAACCTCCTCCACCTCTACACCCCTCCCTATCTCTGTAACCTCCTCCAGCCCCTACAACCCTCCCTTTCTCTGTAACCTCCTCCACCTCTACACCCCTCCCTATCTCTGTAACCTCCTCCACCTCTACACCCCTCCCTATCTCTGTAACCTCCTCCACCTCTACACCCCTCCCTATCTCTGTAACCTCCTCCACCTCTACACCCCTCCCTATCTCTGTAACCTCTTCCAGCTCTACACCCCTCCCTATCTCTGTAACCTCCTCCAGCTCCCTACAACCCTCCCTATCTCTGTAACCTCCTCCAGCCCCTACACCCCTCCCTATCTCTGTATCCTCCTCCAGCCCCTACACCCCTCCCTATCTATGTAACCTCCACCAGCTTACTACAACCATCCCTATCTCTGTAACCTCCTCCAGCACCCTACAACCCTCCCTATCTCTGTAACCTCCTCCAGCTCCCTACAACCCTCCCTATCTCTGTAACCTCCTACAGCCCCTACACCCCTCCCTATCTCTGTAACCTCCTCCGGCCCCTACAACCCTCCCTATCTCTGTAAACTCCTCCAGCCCCTACACCCCTCCCTATCTCTGTAAGCTCCTCCAGCCCCTACAACCCTCCCTATCTCTGTAACCTCCTCCGGCCCCGACAACCCTCCCTATCTCTGTAATCTCTTCCAGCCCCTACACCCCTCCCTATCTCTGTAACCTCCTCCGGCCCCGACAACCCTCCCTATCTCTGTAACCTCCTTCAGCCCCTACAACCCTCCCTATCTCTGTAACCTCCTCCAGCCCCTACAACCCTCCCTATCTCTGCAACCTCCTCCAGCCCCTACACCCCTCCCTATCTCTGTAACCGCCTACAGCCCCTACACCCCTCCCTATCTCTGTAACCTCCTCCGGCCCCTACAACCCTCCCTATCTCTGTAAACTCCTCCAGCCCCTACACCCCTCCCTATCTCTGTAACCTCCAGCTCCTACACCCCTCCCTATCTCTGTAACCTCCTCCAGCCCCTACAACCCTCCCTATCTCTGTAACCTCCTCCGGCCCCGACAACCCTCCCTATCTCTGTAACCTCTTCCAGCCCCTACACCCCTCCCTATCTCTGTAACCTCCTCCGGCCCCGACAACCCTCCCTATCTCTGTAACCTCCTCCAGCCCCTACAACCCTCCCTATCTCTGTAACCTCCTCCAGCCCCTACAACCCTCCCTATCTCTGCAACCTCCTCCAGCCCCTACACCCCTCCCTATCTCTGTAACCGCCTCCAGCCCCTACAACCCTCCCTATCTCTGTAACCTCTTCCAGCAACTACACCCCTCCTTATCTCTGTAACCCATCCAGCCCCTACACCCCTCCCTATCTCTGGAACCTCCTCCGGCCCCGACAACCCTCCCTATCTCTGTAACCTCTTCCAGCCCCTACAACCCTCCCTATCTCTGTAACCTCCTCTAGCCCCTACAACCCTCCCTATCTCTGCAACAGCCTCGAGCCCCTACAACCCTCCCTATCTCTGTAACCTCCTCCAGCCCCGACAACCCTCCCTATCTCTGTAACCTCCTCTTGTCCCCTACAACCCTCCCTATCTCTGTAACCTCATCCAGCCCTAAACCCCTCCCTATCTCTGTAATCTCCTCCGGCCCCGACAACCCTCCCTATCTCTGTAACCTCTTCCAGCCC
Organism: Scyliorhinus canicula; assembly: GCF_902713615.1. NCBI lineage: Eukaryota > Metazoa > Chordata > Chondrichthyes > Carcharhiniformes > Scyliorhinidae > Scyliorhinus > Scyliorhinus canicula. The sequence continues at coordinate 4,041,200 of NC_052176.1, read as the reverse complement.
CTACACCCCTCCCTATCTCTGTAACCTCCTCCGGCCCCGACAACCCTCCCTATCTCTGTAACCTTCTCCAGCCCCTACACCCCTCCCTATCTCTGTAACCTCCTCCAGCCCCTACACTCCCCTCCCTATCTCTGTAATCTCCTCCAGCCCCTACAACCCTCCCTATCTCTGTAACCTCCTCCAGCCCCTACGCCCCCTCTCTATCTCTGTAACCTCCTCCAGCCCCGACAGCCCTCCCTATCTCTGTAACCTCCTCCAGCACCTACAACCCTCCCTATCTCTGTAACCTCCTCCAGACCCGACAGCCCTCCCTATCTCTGTAACCTCCTCCAGCCCCTACACCCCTCCCTATCTCTGTAACCTCCTCCACCTCTACACCCCTCCCTATCTCTGTAACCTCCTCCAGCCCCTACAACCCTCCCTATCTTTGTAACCTCCTCCAGTCCCGATACCCCTCCCTATCTCTGTAACCTCCTCCAACCCTCCCTATCTCTGTAACCTCCTCCAGCCCGTACAACCCTCCCTATCTCTGTAACCTCTTCCAGCCCCTACACCCCTCCCTATCTCTGTAACCTCCTCCACCTCTACACCCCTCCCTATCTCTGTAACCTCCTCCAGCCCTTACACCCCTCCCTATCTCTGTAACCTCCTCCACCTCTACACCCCTCCCTATCTCTGTAACCTCCTCCAGCCCCTACAACCCTCCCTATCTCTGTAACCTCCTCCAGCCCCTGCACCCCTCCCTATCTCTGTAACCTCCTCCAGCCCCTACAACCCTCCCTATCTCTGTAACCTCCTCCACCTCTACACCCTTCCCTATCTCTGCAACCTCCTCCAGCCCCTACACCCCTCCCTATCTCTGTAACCTCCTCCAGCCCCTACAACCCTCCCTATCTCTGTAACCACCTCCAGCCTCGACAACCCTCCCTATCTCTGTAACCTCCTCCAGCCCCTACAACCCTCCCTATCTCTAACCTCCTTCAGCCCCTACACCCCTCCCTATCTCTGTAAACCTCCTCCAGCCCCTACAACCCTCCCTATCTCTGTAACCTCCTCCAGCCTCTACACCCCTCCTTATCTCTGCAACCTCCACCAGCCCCTACACCTCCCTCCCTAGCTCTGTAACCTCCTCCAGCCCCTACAACCCTCCCTATCTCTGTAACCTCCTCCAGCCCCTACAACCCTCCCTATCTCTGTAACCTCCACCAGCCCCTACTCCTCCCTCCCTATCTCTGTAGCCTCCTCCAGCCCCTACAACCCTCCCTATCTCTGTAACCCCCTACAACCCCTAAAACCCATGGAGATCTCTGCACTCCTCCAATTCGCTGTCTCTCTCTCTGTCTCTGTCTCTCTCTCTCTGTCTTTCTCTCTCTCTCTGTCGCTCTCTCTATCTGTCTCTCTCTCTGTCGCTCTCTCTCTCTGTCTCTCCCTCTCTCTGTCTCTCTCTCTCTGTCGCTCTCTCTATCTGTCTCTCTCTCTTTCCATCTCTCTCTCTCTCTGTCGCTCTCTCTATCTGTCACTCTCTCTCTCTGTCTCTCTCTCTCTCTCTGTCTCTCTCTCTCTCTATCTGTCTCTCTGTCTCTCTCCCTCTCTCTCTGTCGCTCTCTCTCTCTGTCTCTCTCTGTCTCTCTCTATCTCTCCCTCTCTCTGTCTCTCTCTGTCTCTCTCTCTCTGTCTCTCCCTCTCTCTGTCGCTCTCTCTCTCTCTGTCTC
>NC_052176.1:3967370-4038988 GCF_902713615.1 Scyliorhinus canicula | reverse complement strand
CCCCCCCCCCCCTCGGCCCCCCTCTCGCCCCCCCCCCCCCCGGCCCCCCCCCTCTCGGCCCCCCCCCCCTCTTGGCCCCACCCCCCCTCTCGGCCCCCCCCCCCCCCTCTCGGCCCCCCCCCCCCAAGGGCGCCGAAGTTCAGCTTGCCCGGGGCGCCAGCAACCCTAGGGCCGGCGCTGTATACACCAGTACACCATGGTGCAGACACGCACACTGATGGACACACACAGGGACCAATCAACATGTACAAACACCGCAGCCAATCCCCAGTTAGTATACACGCACTATAAGGTCAGAGGGCACCACGGTTCCCAGTCATTCTGGGTGCTGCCTCTGAGTGTAACAAGAACTCATCCAGCCCAGCACAGACTCGTGCTGAGAGAATCAACTGGTCCGGACAAGGCTCAGGTCTCTAGTTCAAGTTAGCATCATTTAGACCCATAGTCACAGCCTGGATCACATGCTCCACAGGAACTCTTCCCGTCTAAATGCCCACATGGCTAAGACGGTGTGTCGGTCACCAACAGCTCAGGGACAGCTGACAGGCACAAATTCGCTATTCCATTGAGGAGCCTCTCCATCCACCACCGCCCAGACTCCCCCTTCCTGTAACGCGAGAGGATTTGAAACTGTGCTCTGCATTATCATCGTATTCTTCATAATGTTTCACTGTTATGGCTCAGTGGGTTTCTCTCTCTCTCCCTCGCGCTCTCTCTCTCGCTCTCTCTCTCTCACGTCTGAATCGGAAAGGGTCCCACTCCACGGAATCAAACTCACAAATCAGGCCAACAGCCCCAGTACTGAGGGAGTGCCGCACTGTCAGAGGGTCAGTACTGAGGGAGTGCTGCACTGTCAGAGGGTCAGTACTGAGGGAATTCCGCACAGTCAGAGGGTCAGTACTGAGGGAATGCTGCACTGTCAGAGAGTCAGTACTGAGGAAGTGCCGCACTGTCAGAGGGTCAGTACTGAGGGAGTGCTGCACTGTCAGAGGGTCAGTACTGAGGGAGTGCCGCACTGTCAGAGGGTCAGTACCGAGGGAGTGCCGCACTGTCAGAGGGTCAGTACTGAGGGAGTGCTGCACTGTCAGAGGGTCAGTACTGAGGGAGCGCTGCACTGTCAGAGGGTGAGTACTGAGGGAGCGCCGCACTGTCAGAGGGTCAGTACTGAGGGAGTGCTGCACTGTCAGAGGGTCAGCACTGAGGAAGTGCCGCACTGTCAGAGAGTCAGTACTGAGGAAGTGCCGCACTGTCGGTGGGTCAGTACTGAGGGAGTGCTGCACTGTCAGAGGGTCAGTACTGAGGGAGTGCTGCACTGTCAGAGGGTCAGGACTGAGGGAGTGCCGCACTGTCGAAGGGTCAGTACTGACGGAATGCAGCACTGTCGAAGGGTCAGTACTGAGGGAGTGCCCCATTGTCAGAGAGTCAGTACTGAGGGAGTGCCGCACTGTCAGAGAGTCAGTACTGAGGGAGTGCTACACTGTCAGAGGGTCAGTACTGAGGGATTCACTCCCACAGGGAGTGGGGGAGAATGTGGTACTCGCTCCCACGGGGAGTGGGGGAGAATGTGGGACTGGCTCCCACAGGGAGTGGGGGAGAATGTGGGACTGGCTCCCACAGGGAGTGGGGAGAATGTGGGACTCACTCTCATGGGGAGTGGGGGAGAATGTGGGACACGCTCCCACAGGGAGTGGGGAGAATGTGGAACTCGCACTCACAGGGAGTGGGGGAGAATATGGGACTCGCTCCCACAGGGAGTGGGGGAAAATGTGGGACTCGCTTTCACAGGGGAGTGGGGGAGAATGTGGAACTCGCTCCCACAGGGGAGTGGGGGAGAATGTGGGACTCGCTCCCACAGGGGAGTGGGGGAGAATGTGGGACTCCCTCCCACAGGGGAGTGGGGGAGAATGTGGGACTCGCTCCCACAGGGGAGTGGGGGAGAATGTGGGACTCCCTCCCACAGGGGAGTGGGGGAGAATGTGGAACTCGCTCCCACGGGGAGTGGGGGAGAATGGGGAACTCGCTCCCACGGGGCGAGCTCGAGGTGTATGGTGTTGATACATTTATGGAGGGGGGGGTGAGCTGGATAAATACATGAGGGAGAGCGGAATAGGAGGATAGGGTGATGCGGGTTGTGGGGGGGGGGAGATGAAGACGGGGGTGGGAGGCAGCTGGTGTGGATGTTTCATTCATCAATTGAGCGACGGTTAGCGATTACGATGCTTTAACCTTCTTTCTTTCCCTTTCAGAAGTACAACGTGCCCCTGTGTGGGGCGGCCACAGCAGTGCCCTCTCTGACCACCATCACCAGCAGCCAGGATCTCCAGTGGATGGTGCAGCCTACCGTGATCACCAGCTCCACATCAAACTTCTACCCCAGAACCTACCCCTACCCACCCCTGGGCATGGGCAATGCCCCGGGCACCTCGGGCATGTCGAGGGCAGGGGTGATCAGGTCCATCATGCCCCCTCACGGAGGAAGGCGGCGGAGGGAGGAAGAGGTAGGTTTATATAAGAAGGCTCCCACACTCTATGCTTTGACGCCCATCCCTAATTGCCCCTGGAGAAGGTGGTGGGTGAGCCGCCATCTTGAACCCGCCGCAGTCCCCGTGTGTTGTAGGTACACCCACTGTGCTGTTAGGGAGGGAGTTCCCAGGATTCTGACCCCAGCCACAGTGAAGGAACGGCCGATATATTTCCCAGTCGGGATGGCGAGCGGCTCGGAGGCGGGGGGGGGGGGGGGGGGGGGGGACGTGCAGGCGGTGGTGTTCCCCTGTGCGTCTGCTGCTGCCCTCGTCCTTCTAGACGGTAGAGGTGGCGGGTTTGGAAGGTGCTGTCTGATGTGACCATCAATTCACTCGAGACACGATTGGAAGTAAACTGTGGTTTCATGAAGGACGAACCCCTGTCGCTGTGTACGAAGCTGAACAGGGTGAAGACACTGTGCAGGGCTCTGATGACTGTGTGGGAGGTCATATCGGGGCATGGGATAGCAAAGGGGAAGTGGGAGAATTCGTCTATGACGTTGAGGAAGTACACATTTCGATTTGTCGAGACGAGGGGACCTTTGAAATCGATGCTCAGGCGTTCAAAGGGCCGGGAAGCCTTGACCAGGTGGGCCCTGTCTGGTCTGTAGAAGTGCGGTTTGCACTCCGGACAGATCGGGCAATCCCTGGTGATGGCTTTGACCTCCTCGGTGGAGAAAGGCAGATTGCGGGCTTGACGTACTGGGCGAGCCGGGTGACCCCCGGGTGGCAGAGGTCGTTGTAGATAGCTTTCAGGCCGTCGTCTTGCGCGTTGGCGCATGTGCCATGGGACAGGGCATCTGGGGGCTTGTTGAGCTTCTCCGGTCGATATATGATGTCATAATTATAGGTGGAGAGTTCGATCCTCCACCGCAAGATTTTATCGTTTTTTATTTTGCCCCTTTGCGAGTTGTTGAACATGAAGGGAACCGATCTTTGGTCGGTGATGAGGGTGAACCTCCTACCTGCGAGGTAGTGCCTCCAGTGCCATACGGCTTCCACAATGGCTGGGGCTTCCCTTTCGACTGAGGAGTGTCGAAGTTCCGAAGCGGAGAGGGTTCGGGAGAAGAAGGCTACTGGTCTCCCTGCCTGATTCAGAGTGGCAGCGAGAGCAACCTCTGAGGCATCGCTCTCCACCTGAAAGGGGACGGATTCACCCACCGCCCGCATGGCGGCTTTGGCGATGTCCTCCTTGATGCAGTTGAAGGCCTGGCATGCTTCTGCTGACAGTGGGAAGAGTGTGGTCTTTAATAGTGGGCGGGCTTTGTCCGCATACTAGGGGACCCACTGGGCGTAATAAGAGAAGAATCCCAGGCACCTCTTGAGGGCCCTGGAACAGTGAGGGAGAGGGAGTTGTAAGAGGGGGCGCATACGGTCAGGGTCGGGTCCTAGTACCCAGTTTTCCACGACATAGCCGAGGATGGCTAGTCTGGTTGTGCGGAAAACGCATTTCTCCGTGTTGTACGTGAGGTTTAGGGTTTGGGCGGTTTGGAGAAATCGGTGGAGGTTGGCGTCGTGGTCCTGCTGATCATGGCCGCAGATGGTGACGTTATCCAAGTACGCAAACGTGGCCCGCAGCCCGTACTGGTCCACCATTCAGTCCATTGCTCGTTGGAACACCGAGACCCCATTCGTGACTCCAAAGGGGACCCGGAGGAAATGGAAGAGGCGGCCATCTGCCTCGAACGCTGTGTAGTGGCGGTCCTCCGGGCGGATTGGGAGCTGGTGGTATGCAGACTTCAGATCCACCGTGGAGAATGTGCGGGACTGGGCGATCTGGTTGACCATGTCTGCAATTCTGGGGAGGGGGTGCGCATCGAGGTGCGTGAACCGGTTAATGGTTCGGCTGTAATCAACCATCATCCGGAACTTTTCCCCGGTCTTGACGACTACCACCTGAGCTCTCCAGGGGCTGTTACTGGCCTCTATGACTCCCTCACGTAGGAGCCGCTGGACTTCGGCTCTGATGAATACTCTGTCCTGCAGGCTATACCGCCTGCTGCGGGTGGCTACTGGTTTACAGTTAGCCGTCAGGTTAGTGAAGCTGCAGATAGTGAGAAGAGGTAGGGGTCCGCCGAAGCTGAGTGTGAGGCTCTTGAGGTTGCATTGAAAGTCGAGCCCGAGTAAAAGTGGGGCGCAGAGGTCGGCGAGTACGTACAGCTGGAAATTAGAGTAGCTGGCGCCCTGAATCGTTAGGGTCACGGCGGTGTGCCCTTGTATTTGGACTGAGTGCGAGCCCGAGGCGAGGGAGATAGTTTGCCGTGCGGGGAAGATAGGGAGCGAACAGCGTCTTACCAGGTCAGGGTGTACAAAGCTCTCGGCGCTCCCGGAGTCGAAGGGGCACGGTGTCTTGTATCCGTTGATTTGAACGGATATAATCGAGCTCCTGAGGTGCTTCGGACCGACTGGTCCAACGTGACTGCGTTGAGTTGCGGGTAGTCGGCGGCTCGATCAGCAGTGCTGGAGTGGCCCCGTGATGACTGTCCGCGGAGGTCGTAGTCGTCGAGGTGAACATCGGGTGATGGCCAAGATGGCGGCCCCCATGACTCGCACGTGGCCGGCCGCGTGGGGGAGGATTGCCAAGATGGTGGCCCCCATGACTCGCACATGGCCGGCCGCGTGGGGGAGGATTGCCAAGATGGCGGCCCCCATGACTCGCACATGGCCGGCCGCGTGGGGGAGGATTGCCAAGATGGCGGCCCCCATGAGTCGCACATGTCGGGCGGAGGCGGAGTTGGCAGACACGCAGCAACGTTGCGGGGCCTGCGGGCCTGCGAGTTGGGGGAGCGATTGCTCTGGACTGCGGGGGAGTTAGAGGGTTTTCATTTCGCCAGGCATACTTTGGCATAATGTCCTTTTCGACCGCAGCTGCTGCAGGTCGCGTTGCGGGCCGGGCAGTGCTGCCGTGGGTGTTGGGGCTGGCCACAAAAATGGCACGCTGGCGCTCCATAGTGGGTGGGTGGCCGTGCGGCGCAGGCCTGGGGCAGTCGCTGGTCGGGGGTCCACGATGGGGTCGCTTTATCTGCGGGGAATGAGTTGAGACTTTGAAACGCGACCTCCATAGTGGTTGCTAGCGCTACCGTGTCCTCCAAGTTCTGGGCCCCCTTTTCGAGTAGTCGCTGGCGCACATAGTTAAACCGGACCCCCGCAACGTAAACACCACGGACAGCGAGTTCCATATGCTGGGAGGCAGTTACAGCCTGAAAGTTGCAGTCCCGAGCAAGGGCTTTTAAGTCGCGCAGGAAGTCCTCTAGCGACTCTGCGGCACGCTGGCGGCGGGTAGCGAAAATGTGCCGCGCGTAGACCTCTTTTACCGGCCGCACGTATAATCGGTCGAGCATAGCCAGGGCCTCGGTATACGAGTCGGTACAGTTGAGTTGCGTAGAGATGCGATGGCTCACCCGTGCGTGCAGTAGGCTGAGTTTCTGCTCCTCTGTCGTCTCGGAGGTGGTCGATGCAGCCAGGTAGGCCTTGAAACACCGAAGCCAGTGTAGAAAGATTTCCTTCATCTCTGTGGCCTGCGGGTCGAGTTCTAGTCGATAAGGTTTGAGGGCTGATTCCATAGTAGTTTTCTTAAGTCTATTAAATTGATGTGACCATCAATTCACTCGAGACACGATTGGAAGTAAACTGTGGTTTTAATAGACTTACAACTGAGCCTGCCTGCGACCAGAAGAACTGAGGGCAGGCTCACAAGGCTGCAGCACTTTATACTTCCGGTAGTGGGAGGGGCCATTGGCGAAGCCGAGGGTGGAGCCCTGTACAAGCTCCTCATCTCCCCCTGTGGGCAGAGCCGCGCCACGGCTCACAGACAGAGCCCACAAGGACATAATACAATACAGTGTGAATTACATGAAGTACATTCACCACACTGTCGAAGGAACGAGTGGCTGCGGTGCGTCTTGTAGACGGTGCGCACGGCTGCCACTGTGCGTCGGGGGCGGAGGGAGTGAATGTTTGTGGTTAGCGTGTCGATCGAGCGGGGCTGCTTTGTCCTGGATGGTGTCGAGCTTCTCGAGTGTTGTTGGGAGCCGTGCTCATCCAGGCGAGTGGAGAGTCCCTCACACTCCGGACTTGTGTCACTTACGTTTAGCAATGTGTTATCTAGTAATGTTCGGAGTGATATGAAGCTATCTGACAGAGAAAACCAATCCTGCCACAATTCTGATCAGGAATTAAAAGTCATCGGCACTGCACTTAAACTTGGAAACGTTTATTGTCAATATTGACAGTTCCCACACACCCCAGGAACCCCCTGTAAATACTGGCACACTCCCCGGGGACTCCCTGTAAATACTGACACACTCCCCGGGGACCCCCTGTAAATACTGACACTCCCCGGGGACCCTCTGTAAATACTGACACACTCCCCCGGGGACTCCCTGTAAATACTGACACACTCCCCCGGGGACCCCCTGTAAATACTGACACACTCCCCGGGGACCCCCTGTAAATACTGACACTCCCCGGGGACCCCCTGTAAATACTGACACACTCCCCCGGGGACCCCCTGTAAATACTGACACACTCCCCGGGGACCCCCTGTAAATACTGACACTCCCCGGGGACCCCCTGTAAATACTGACACTCCCCGGGGACCCTCTGTAAATACTGACACACTCCCCAGGGACCCCCTGTAAATACTGACACACTCCCCGGGGACTCCCTGTAAATACTGACAGACTCCCCGGGACCCCCCCGTAAATACTTTTTTTTTTAAATAATTTTTATTGAATTTTTCAAAATACAAACATTTTAACCCCCCCTACATTTACATTTAAATTATAACAAAACAAAGTCAAACCCCCCTACTTAACAAGAAAAAGAAAAAGAATCCCCCCCCCCCCCTACCCGCGCATCCCCCCCCCCCCCCCCGCCCCCCCCGCCGGCGAAACCGACAGTCAGACCAACTTATCATTTCTAGCAGCGTCCTCGGGCAGGCCTTGCCCGTGCCACCGCCGCTACCGTACTTCCTTCGTCGTTTTCCCCCCTCCACCCCCCCCTCCCCCCCTCCCGCCCTCCCCTCCCCTCCCGGGTTGCTGCTGTCATGGCCTCAGTTTCTATCTCTGATCCAAGAGGTCTAGGAAGGGTTGCCATCGCCTGGAAAACCCCTGCACCGACCCTCTCAGGGCGAATTTAATCCTTTCCAATTGGATGAAGTTTGCCATGTCGTTTAACCAGGTGTTAACACTCGGAGGCCTTTCGTCCCTCCACTGAATCAGGATCCTCCTCCGAGCCACCAAGGACGCAAAGGCTAATATTCCAGCCTCCCTCGCCTCCTGTACCCCCGGTTCCACCCCAACCCCGAAGATCGCAAGTCCCCATCCTGGCTTGACCCTGGACCCCACCACTCTCGACACCGTCCCTGCCACCCCCTTCCAGAACTCCTCCAGTGCCGGACATGCCCAAAACATATGTGCATGATTCGCAGGGCTTCCCGAACATCTAATACACCTGTCTTCACCCCCGAAAAACCGACTCATCCTTGTCCCCGTCATGTGGGCTCTATGCAGTACCTTAAATTGAATGAGACTTAGTCGCGCACATGACGACGACGAGTTAACCCTCTCCAGGGCGTCTGCCCATGTCCCGTCCTCTATCTGTTCCCCCAGCTCTAACTCCCACTTATCTTTCAGCTCCTCTACTGGTACCTCCTCCACCTCCTGCATAATCTTATAGATGTCCGAGATCTTCCCCTCCCCGACCCAGACCCCTGATAGCACCCTATCACTCACCCCCCTGTCGGGGAGCGCGGGGAACCCCGCTACCTGTCGTCTGGCAAATGCCTTCACTTGGAGGTACCTGAACGTGTTCCCCGGGGGGAGCCCAAATTTCTCCTCCAGCTCTCCCAGGCTCGCAAACCTCCCCTCTATAAACAAGTCCCTCAGTTGTCTAATACCCGCCCTCTGCCAGCTCTGGAATCCCCCTCCTGTGTTTCCCGGCGCAAATCTGTGGTTCCCTCTTAGTGGTGCCCCTATCAGACCTCCCACTTCCCCCCTGTGTCGCCTCCACTGCCCCCAGATCTTGAGGGTGGCCGCCACCACCGGGCTCGTGGTATACCTCGTGGGAGGGAGCGGCCATGGTGCCGTTACCAGTGCCCCTAAGCTTATGTTGCCGCAGGACGCCCTCTCCATGCGCTTCCAGGCTGCCCCCTCCCCTTCCATCATCCACTTTCGTACCATCGATGTATTTGCCGCCCAGTAATATCCGGAAAGGTTGGGTAACGCCAGCCCTCCACTATCCCTACTCCGCTCCAAAAAGACCCTTCTAACTCTCGGGGTGCCATGTGCCCACACATACCCCATGATACTACTCGTTACCTTCTTGAAAAAGGCCCTGGGGAGGAAGATGGGCAGACACTGGAACAAAAACAAGAACCTCGGGAGGACCGTCATTTTAACTGACTGCACCCTCCCTGCTAGCGACAGCGGCACCATGTCCCACCTCTTCCCCCTGTAAATACTGACACACTCCCCGGGGACCCCCTGTAAATACTGGCACACTCCCCGGGGACCCCTTGTAAATACTGACACACTCCCCGGGGACCCCCTGTAAATACTGACACACTCCCCGGGGACCCCCTGTAAATACTGACACACTCCCCCGGGGACCCCCTGTAAATACTGACACACTCCCCGGGGATCCACTGTAAATACTGACACACACCCCGGAGACCCCCCCTGTAAATACTGACACACTCCCCGGGGACCACCCTGTAAATACTGACACACTCCCCGGGAACCCCCTGTAAATACTGACACACTCCCCGGGGACCCCCTGTAAATACTGACACACTCCCCGGGGACCCTCTGTAAATACTGACACACTCCCCGGGGACCCCCTGTAAATACTGACACACTCCCCGGGGACCCCCTGTAAATACTGACACACTCCCCGGGGACCCCCCTGTGACTACTGACACACTCCCCGGGGACACCCTGTAAATACTGACACACTCCCCGGGGACCCCCTGTAAATACTGACACACTCCCCGGGGATCGTTTGGGATGGTTTATATATACAAGATACCCGGGAGTGAGTTACAGACTGGAATCTAATCGAGGGGTTCGGGGTGGTTTGTATATAGAATAACAGATACCCGGGAGTGAGTTACAGACTGGAATCTAATCGAGGGGTGCGGGAAGGTTTATATGAATAACAGAGACCCGGGAGAGAGTTACAGACTGGAATCTAATCGAGGGGTTCGGGGTGGTTTATATATAGAATAACAGATACCCGGGAGTGAGTTACAGGCTGGAATCTAATCGAGGGGTTCAGGGTGGTTTATATATAGAATAACAGATACCTGGGAGTGAGTTACAGACCGGAATCTAATCGAGGGGTTCAGGGTGGTTTATATATAGAATAACAGATACCCGGGAGTGAGTTACAGACTGGAATCTAATCGAGGAGTTTGGGTTTTATTTTTAAATGAGAGTGACAGAGTCAAGGAATTTGAGTTTGTGCATGAGTGGGTTTGAGTGAATGTGCGAGTGAATGCGAGGGTGTGAGTGAGTGTGTATGTGAGGGAGTTTTAGTATGAGAGTGAGAGAGTTTAAGTGTGAGTTCATGAGTTTATGTGAGTGAGAGTGAGCGTGTGAGGACGTTTGAGTGTCAAATTATGTGCATGAGTGTGAGTGAGGGACTGAGGGGGGTGGCTGAGAGACGGTGTGAATGAGAGCATGTGATTGAGTGTGTGAATGTGAATGAGGGAGTGAGTGAGGGAGTGTGTGAGTGAGGGACTGAGGGTGTATGAGGGACTGAGGGAGTGTGAGTGAGGGAGTGTGTGTGTGAGTGAGTGAGTGAGTGAGTGTGTGTGCGAGGGAGTGTGTGAAATAGGGAGTTTGTGAGTGAGGGACTGAGGGAGTGTGCGTCAGGGAGTGTGTGAGTGAGGGAGTGTGTGAGTGAGGGAGTGAGTGAGTGAGGGTGTGAGTGAGTGTGTGAGGGAGTGTGTGAGTGAGGGAGTGTGTGAGTGAGGGAGTGTGTGAGTGAGGGAGTGTGTGAGTGAGGGAGTGTGTGAGTGAGTGAGTGAGGGAGTGTGTGAGAGTGAGGGAGTGTGAGAGTGAGGGAGTGTGTGAGTGAGGGAGTGAGTGAGTGAGGGAATGTGTGATTGTGTGAGTGAGGGAATGTGTGAGTGAGTGTGTGTGAGTGAGGGAGTGTGTGATTGTGTGAGTGAGGGAATGTGTGAGTGAGGGAGTGAGGGAGTGAGTGAGTGAGTGTGTGAGTGAGTGAGTGAGGGAGTGTGTGAGTGAGTGTGTGATTGTGTGAGTGAGGGAATGTGTGAGTGAATGAGGGAGTGTGTGAGTGAGTGAGGGAGTGTGTGATTGTGTGAGTGAGTGAAGGAGTGAGTGAGTGAGGGAGTGTGTGATTGTGTGAGTGAGTGAGTCAGTGAGGGATTGTGTGATTGTGTGAGTGAGTGAGTGTGTGAGTGAGTGAGGGAGTGTGTGATTGAGTGAGTGAGGGAGTGTGTGATTGTGTGAGTGAGTGAAGGAGTGAGTGAGTGAGTGAGGGAGTGTGTGATTGTGTGAGTGAGGGAATGTGTGAGTGAGTGAGGGAGTGTGTGAGTGAGGGAGTGTGTGATTGTGTGAGTGAGGGAATGTGTGAGTGAGTGAGGGAGTGTGTGTGAGTGAGTGTGTGATTGTGTGAGTGAGGGAATGTGTGAGGGAGTGTGTGAGTGAGTGAGTGATTGTGTGAGTGAGTGAGGGATTGTGTGAGTGAGTGAGTGTGTGAGTGAGTGAAGGAGTGAGTGAGTGAGGGAGTGTGTGATTATGAGAGTGAGGGAATGTGTGAGTGAGTGAGGGAGTGTGTGAGTGAGTGAGTGAGGGAGTGTGTGAGTGAGGGAGTGAGTGAGTGTGTGAGTGAGTGAGGGAGTGTGTGTGTGAGTGAGTGAGTGTGTGTAGCAGTGTGTGAGTGTGTGAGTGTGGGAGTGTGTGAGTGTGGGAGTGTGTGAGTGAGTGAGTGAGGGAGTGTGAGTGAGTGAGTGAGGGAGTGTGTGAGTGAGGGAGTGAGTGAGTGTGTGAGTGAGTGAGGGAGTGTGTGTGTGAGTGAGTGAGTGTGTGTAGGATTGAGGGAGTGAGTGAGTGAGTGTGTGAGTGAGTGAGGGAGTGTGTGTGTGTATGAGCGAGTGAGTGTGTGTAGGATTGAGGGAGTGAGGGAGTGAGTGTGTGAAGAGTGAGTGAGTGTGTGAGTGAGGGAGTGTGTGTGTGAGTGAGTGAGTGTGTGAGTGAGTGTGTGAGTGAGGGAGGGAGTGTAGGATTGAGGGAGTGAGTGTGGGAGTGTGTGAGTGAGTGAGTGTGTGAGTGAGGGAGTGTGTGAGGGAGTGTGTGAGTGAGGGAATGTGTGATTGTGTGAGAGGGAATGTGTGAGTGAGTGTGTGTGTGAGTGAGTGAGGGAGTGTGTGTGTGAGTGAGGGAGTGTGTGAGTGAGGGAGTGTGTGAGTAAGGGAGTGTGTGAGTGAGTGAGTGTGTGAGTGAGGGAGTGTGTGATTGTGTGAGTGAGGGAATGTGTGAGTGAGTGTGTGAGTGAGTGTGTGTGTGAGGGAGTGTGTGATTGTGTGAGTGAGGGAATGTGTGAGTGAGTGTGTGAGTGAGTATGTGTGTGAGTGAGTGAGGGAGTGTGTGTGTGAGTGAGGGAGTGTGTGAGTGAGTGAGTGAGTGAGTGTGTGAGTGAGTGAGGGAGTGTGTGATTGTGTGAGTGAGGGAATGTGTGAGTGAGTGTGTGAGTGAGTGTGTGTGAGTGAGGGAGTGTGTGTGAGTGAGTGTGTGATTGTGTGAGTGAGGGAATGTGTGAGGGAGTGTATGAGTGAGTGAGTGAGTGATTGTGTGAGTGAGTGAGGGATTGTGTGAGTGAGTGAGTGTGTGAGTGAGTGAGTGTGTGAGTGAGTGAAGGAGTGAGTGAGTGAGGGAGTGTGTGATTGTGAGAGTGAGGGAATGTGTGAGTGAGTGAGTGAGGGAGTTTGTGAGTGAGTGAGGGAGTGTGTGAGTGAGGGAGTGAGTGAGTGTGTGAGTGAGTGAGTGAGGGAGTGTGTGTGTGAGTGAGTGTGTGTAGAAGTGAGTGAGTGAGGGAGTGTGAGTGAGTGAGTGAGGGAGTGTGTGAGTGAGGGAGTGAGTGAGTGTGTGAGTGAGTGAGGGAGTGTGTGTGTGAGTGAGTGTGTGAGTGAGTGTGTGAGTGAGGGAGGGAGTGTAGGATTGAGGGAGTGAGTGTGGGAGTGTGTGAGTGAGTGAGTGAGTGTGTGAGTGAGGGAGTGTGTGAGGGAGTGTGTGAGTGAGGGAATGTGTGATTGTGTGAGTGAGGGAATGTGTGAGTGAGTGTGTGTGTGAGTGAGTGAGGGAGTGTGTGTGTGAGTGAGGGAGTGTGTGAGTGAGGGAATGTGTGAGTGAGTGAGTGTGTGAGTGAGGGAGTGTGTGATTGTGTGAGTGAGGGAATGTGTGAGTGAGTGTGTGAGTGAGTGTGTGTGTGAGGGAGTGTGTGATTGTGTGAGTGAGGGAATGTGTGAGTGTGTGAGTGAGTGAGTGAGGGAGTGTGTGTGTGAGTGAGTGTGTGTAGGAGTGAGGGAGTGTGTGAGTGTGGGAGTGTGTGAGTGAGTGAGTGAGGGAGTGTGAGTGAGTGAGTGAGTGAGGGAGTGTGTGAGTGAGGGAGTGAGTGAGTGTGTGAGTGAGTGAGTGAGGGAGTGTGTGTGTGAGTGAGTGTGTGTAGGAGTGAGGGAGTGTGGGAGTGTGTGAGTGAGTGAGTGAGGGAGTGTGAGTGAGTGAGTGAGGGAGTGTGTGAGTGAGGGAGTGAGTGAGTGTGTGAGTGAGTGAGGGAGTGTGTGTGTGAGTGAGTGAGTGTGTGAGTGAGTGTGTGAGTGAGGGAGGGAGTGTAGGATTGAGGGAGTGAGTGTGGGAGTGTGTGAGTGAGTGAGTGAGTGTGTGAGTGAGGGAGTGTGTGAGGGAGTGTGTGAGTGAGGGAATGTGTGATTATGTGAGTGAGGGAATGTGTGAGTGAGTGTGTGTGTGAGTGAGTGAGGGAGTGTGTGTGTGAGTGAGGGAGTGTGTGAGTGAGGGAGTGTGTGAGTGAGTGAGTGTGTGAGTGAGGGAGTGTGTGATTGTGTGAGTGAGGGAATGTGTGAGTGAGTGTGTGAGTGAGTGTGTGTGTGAGGGAGTGTGTGATTGTGTGAGTGAGGGAATGTGTGAGTGAGTGTGTGAGTGAGTGTGTGTGTGAGTGAGTGAGGGAGTGTGTGTGTGAGTGAGGGAGTGTGTGAGTGAGTGAGTGAGTGAGTGTGTGAGTGAGTGAGTGAGGGAGTGTGTGATTGTGTGAGTGAGGGAATGTGTGAGTGAGTGTGTGTGTGAGTGAGGGAGTGTGTGTGAGTGAGTGTGTGATTGTGTGAGTGAGGGAATGTGTGAGGGAGTGTGTGAGTGAGTGATTGTGTGAGTGAGTGAGGGATTGTGTGAGTGAGTGAGTGTGTGAGTGAGTGAGTGTGTGAGTGAGTGAAGGAGTGAGTGAGTGAGTGAGGGAGTGTGTGATTGTGAGAGTGAGGGAATGTGTGAGTGAGTGAGTGAGGGAGTGTGTGAGTGAGTGAGGGAGTGTGTGAGTGAGGGAGTGAGTGAGTGTGTGAGTGAGTGAGTGAGGGAGTGTGTGTGTGAATGAGTGTGTGTAGGAGTGAGGGAGTGTGTGAGTGTGGGAGTGTGGGGAGTGTGTGAGTGAGTGAGGAGGGAGTGTGAGTGAGTGAGTGAGGGG
The DNA here is from genome assembly GCF_902713615.1 of Scyliorhinus canicula. Classification (NCBI taxonomy): domain Eukaryota; kingdom Metazoa; phylum Chordata; class Chondrichthyes; order Carcharhiniformes; family Scyliorhinidae; genus Scyliorhinus; species Scyliorhinus canicula. Next base: position 4,024,751 of record NC_052176.1, on the reverse strand, counting down.
AGTGTGTGAGTGAGGGAGTGAGTGAGTGTGTGAGTGAGTGAGGGAGTGTGTGTGTGAGTGAGTGAGTGTGTGTAGGATTGAGGGAGTGAGGGGCTGAGTGTGTGAGTGAGTGAGTGAGTGTGTGAGTGAGTGAGGGAGTGTGTGAGTGAGTGAGTGTGTGTAGGATTGAGGGAGTGAGGGAGTGAGTGTGTGAGTGAGTGAGTGAGTGAGCGGGTGTGTGAGTGAGGGAGTGTGTGTGTGAGTGAGTGAGTGTGTGAGTGAGTGTGTGAGTGAGGTAGGGAGTGTAGGATTGAGGGAGTGAGTGTGGGAGTGTGTGAGTGAGTGAGTGAGTGTGTGAGTGAGGCAGTGTGTGAGGGAGTGTGTGAGTGAGGGAATGTGTGATTGTGTGAGTGAGGGAATGTGTGAGTGAGTGTGTGTGTGAGTGAGTGAGTGTGTGAGTGAGTGTGTGAGTGAGGGAGGGAGTGTAGGATTGAGGGAGTGAGTGAGGGAGTGTGTGTGTGAGTGAGGGAGTGTGTGAGTGAGGGAGTGTGTGAGTGAGTGAGTGAGTGTGTGTGAGGGAGTGTGTGATTGTGTGAGTGAGGGAATGTGTGAGTGAGTGTGTGAGTAAGTGTGTGTGTGAGGGAGTGTGTGATTGTGTGAGTGAGGGAATGTGTGAGTGAGTGAGTGAGTGAGTGAGTGTGTGAGTGAGGGAGTGTGTGAGTGAGTGTGTGAGTGAGGGAGTGTGTGAGTGAGTGAGTGAGTGAGGGAGTGTGTGTGTGAGTGAGGGAGTGTGTGAGTGAGTGAGTGTGTGAGTGAGTGAGTGAGGGAGTGTGTGTGTGAGTGAGTGAGTGTGTGAGTGAGGGAGTGAGTGAGTGTGTGAGTGAGGGAGTGAGTGAGTGAGTGAGTGAGTGAGTGAGTGTGTGAGTGAGTGAGTGAGGGAGTGTGTGTGTGAGTGAGGGAGTGTGTGAGTGAGTGAGTGAGTGAGTGTGTGAGTGAGTGAGTGAGTGTGTGAGTGAGTGAGGGAGTGAGTGAGTGAGTGAGTGAGTGAGTGAGTGAGTGAGGTGTGAGTGAGGGAGTGTGTGAGTGAGTGAGTGAGTGAGTGTGTGAGGGAGTGTGTGTGTGAGTGAGTGAGTGTGTGAGTGAGTGTGTGAGTGAGGTAGGGAGTGTAGGATTGAGGGAGTGAGTGTGGGAGTGTGTGAGTGAGTGAGTGAGTGTGTGAGTGAGGCAGTGTGTGAGGGAGTGTGTGAGTGAGGGAATGTGTGATTGTGTGAGTGAGGGAATGTGTGAGTGAGTGTGTGAGTGAGTGTGTGAGTGAGGGAGGGAGTGTAGGATTGAGGGAGTGAGTGAGGGAGTGTAGTGTGTGGTGAGGGAGTGGTGTGACGTGAGGGGAGTGTGTGAGTGAGTGAGTGAGTGTGTGTGAGGGAGTGTGTGATTGTGTGAGTGAGGGAATGTGTGAGTGAGTGTGTGAGTAAGTGTGTGTGTGAGGGAGTGTGTGAGTGAGGGAGTGTGTGAGTGAGTGAGTGAGTGAGTGTGTGAGTGAGTGAGTGAGTGAGTGTGTGAGTGAGGGAGTGAGTATGTGAGTGAGTGAGTGTGTGAGTGAGTGAGGGGAGTGAGTGAGTGAGTGAGTGTGTGAGTGAGGGATTGCATGAGTGAGTGAGTGAGTGTGTGTGTGAGGGAGTGTGTGTGTGAGTGAGTGAGTGTGGGAGTGAGTGTGTGAGTGAGGTAGGGAGTGTAGGATTGAGGGAGTGAGTGTGGGAGTGTGTGAGTGAGTGAGTGAGTGTGTGAGTGAGGCAGTGTGTGAGGGAGTGTGTGAGTGAGGGAATGTGTGATTGTGTGAGTGAGGGAATGTGTGAGTGAGTGTGTGTGTGAGTGAGTGAGTGTGTGAGTGAGTGTGTGAGTGAGGGAGGGAGTGTAGGATTGAGGGAGTGAGTGAGGGAGTGTGTGTGTGAGTGAGGGAGTGTGTGAGTGAGGGAGTGTGTGAGTGAGTGAGTGAGTGTGTGTGAGGGAGTGTGTGATTGTGTGAGTGAGGGAATGTGTGAGTGAGTGTGTGAGTAAGTGTGTGTGTGAGGGAGTGTGTGATTGTGTGAGTGAGGGAATGTGTGAGTGAGTGTGTGAGTGAGTGAGTGAGTGAGTGTGTGAGTGAGGGAGTGTGTGAGTGAGTGAGTGTGTGAGTGAGTGAGGGAGTGTGTGAGTGAGTGAGGGAGTGTGTGAGTGTGTGTGTGAGTGAGTGAGTGTGTGAGTGAGTGAGTGAGTGTGTGAGTGAGGGAGTGTGTGAGTGAGTGAGTGAGTGAGTGTGTGAGTGAGTGAGGGAGTGTGTGAGTGAGTGAGGGAGTGTGTGAGTGTGTGTGTGAGTGAGTGAGTGTGTGAGTGAGTGAGTGTGTGAGTGAGTGAGGGAGTGAGTGAGGGAGTGAGTGAGTGAGTGAGTGAGTGTGTGAGGGAGTGTGTGAGTGAGGGAGTGTGTGAGTGAGTGAGTGAGTGAGTGAGTGTGTGAGTGAGGGAGTGTGTGAGTGAGTGAGTGAGTGTGTGAGTGAGTGAGGGAGTGTGTGAGTGAGTGAGGGAGTGTGTGAGTGTGTGTGTGAGTGAGTGAGTGTGTGAGTGAGTGAGTGTGTGAGTGAGTGTGTGAGTGAGTGAGGGAGTGAGTGAGGGAGTGAGTGAGTGTGTGAGGGAGTGTGTGTGAGTGAGGGAGTGTGTGAGTGAGTGAGTGAGTGAGTGAGTGTGTGAGTGAGTGAGTGAGTGAGGGAGTGTGTGAGTGAGGGAGTGTGTGAGTGAGTGAGTGAGTGAGTGTGTGAGTGAGTGAGTGAGTGAGTGAGTGTGTGAGTGAGTGAGGGAGTGTGTGTGTGAGTGAGGGAGTGTGTGAGTGAGTGTGTGTGTGAGTGAGTGAGTGAGGGAGTGTGTGTGTGAGTGAGTGAGTGTGTGAGTGAGGGAGTGAGTGAGTGAGTGAGGGAGTGTGTGTGTGAGTGAGTGAGTGTGTGAGTGAGGGAGTGAGTGAGGGAGGGAGGGAGTGTGTGTGTGAGTGAGTGAGTGAGTGAGTGTGTGAGTGAGGGAGTGAGTGAGGGAGGGAGGGAGTGTGTGATTGTGTGCAGCCTCCTACACTGGGCTACACTCTGCCTCAGAGCAGAGGTGGGTTCAGAGCTCCACGCTGGGACCAGTGGAGGTTTCAGAGCTCCACGCTGGGACCAGTGGAGGTTTCAGAGCTCCACGCTGGGATCGATGGAGGTTTCAGAGCTCCACGCTGGGACCAGTGGAGGGTTCAGAGCTCCACGCTGGGACCAGTGGAGGGTTCAGAGCTCCACGCTGGGATCGATGGAGGTTTCAGAGCTCCACGCTGGGACCAGTGGAGTGTTTCGAACTCCGCGCTGGGCCCAGTGGAGGCTTTAAGCCTGCAGGCCCATTCCCATCTCTGCCAGTGTTTGATTCACAGTCACAGCTGCTTGGCCTCCCTGACAGATATCGCAGCACAGCTGGAACTGCTGTGAGGCAGACAGCCAAAATCTGCCAACAGAACCCTACCCACCCCTCACCCACCCACCCCAATAAACATTTAACAGTAGCTTCAGACAGATCATGACATTTAAAATCGGCAAGTTGTCTGAATGAGGGTTGTATTCCGTGGAATGTGGAAGATCGAGAGGGCGGTTCAATCAAAGTTCGAAAGGAACGAAAGCGAACAGCTGAGCGGGAGAGAGTGCGAAACTGTTCCCCTCGGTCAGGGGTGTCGAGGACGAGGGAAGGGGGGGGGGCGTTGGGAGGTGCAGAGTGTAAAACTGAGAGGCAGTGAGATTAGGAACCGCTTTTCTCTCCCGCAAACGGCAATCGGTGCCTGATCGAGTGGTTTCAGATCTTGAGATGGATGGATGTTTATTATCCAGGGGCCTGGGGGCAAAGGAGGATGTACAAAATCAGCGTCCGCTATCCTATCGGCACGACGGGACCCCCAGAATCAAAAAAAAGGGGCGTCCATGTCAGGCGGGCACCTGAATGGTCGCCCATCTTTCAGCCCCTACCAAGATGGCCGCCCGCCCTTTGACCTGTTGTTAAGACTCTAAGACATAGGAGCAGAATGAGGCCACTCGGCCCATCGGTTCTGCCCCGCCATTCAATCTTGGCTGATATTTTTCTCCTCCCCATAACCCTTGAACCCCTGAGGAGTCGCCACGAGGCCATTGCTCATTCCCTGATCCCCGAGGGGCAGCGGGCAGGCACTCGGAATTTTCAGGAGCCATCCGGCTCGCAGCGTTGGGAGGGCGAGGCTCGCTTCCCTGAGCACCTGGGTGACCAGGTTCTGGGGAAGCTGGGTGGGTGTTGCTGGGGGAGGCGGGGGGGGGGGGGGGGGGAGTGGGTGATTCTAGAGGGGTCCCAAACTCTGGAATTCCCTTCTTCACCCCCCCCCCCCCCCTCCTCTCTCTCTCTCGGACTCCTCAATGCCTCCTTGGCTGTCAGCTCACCCCCCCCAGGATATGAGGCAATGAGTCAAAGCTCCTTCCAGGGCAGGAAGTCGTCGTCCACACATTGGAATGATTTTCCTGCTGACTAATACGTCCGCTGCTAACCGTTCGGTCTTGGCCAACGCTGCACTGACTCACGCATACCTGCTGCTTTGCTCACTGCCAATTAAACTGGCTCGGCCTCTTCCTTTTACCAGCCCTCCCCCCCCCCACTCCCTCCCTCCCACCCTGCCCCCCGCCTCGCCTCAGCCCCCTTCCCTCCCTCTAGCACGGAGGACGATATCGCTCACACGCCAACAGATTGTGATTGCGGTTTTAGCAGAGAAAGGGAGATACAGCGAAGGGGAGGGAGGGGGGGGGGATTTATTTAACTGTCCCAGAGTCGTACAGATTGAACAGATACAGCAGCGGGAGGACCTGGGGATGGACGGACATCAGTGAAGCTTGGGACAGCTGTGGGTAAACCCCTTCCACTTTATCAGCGGATGCATGAAATCAAAAGAGGTTCTGATAAATCCCGGGCGGTACGGCACCACAGTGGTTAGCACTGCTGCTTCACAGCGCCAGGGTCCTGGTTTCGATTCCTGGGCTCGGGTCGCTGTCTGTGCGGAGTCTGCACGTTCTCCCCCGTGTCTGCGTGGGTTTCCTCCGGGTGCTCCGATGTAGGTACACCCGCCGTGCTGTTAGGGAGTTCCCAGGATTTTGACCCCAGCCACAGTGAAGGAACGGCCGATATATTTCCGAGTCGGGATGGCGAGCGGCTCGGAGGGGGGGGGGAACTTGCAGGCGGGGGTGTTCCCCGTGCGTCTGCTGCTGCCCTCGTCCCTTCTAGACGGTAGAGGTGGCGGGTTTGGAAGGTGCTGTCGAAGGAGCGAGTGGCTGCGGGGCGTCTTGTAGACGGTGCGCACGGCTGCCGCTGTGCGTCGGGGGGGGTGGAGGGGAGTGAATGTTTGTGGTTAGCGTGTCGATCGAGCGGGGCTGCTTTGTCCTGGATGGTGTCGAGCTTCTCGAGTGTTGTTGGGAGCCGCGCTCATCCAGGCGAGTGGAGAGTCCCTCACACTCCTGACTTGTGCCTTGTAGATGGTGGACAGGCTTTGGGAGGGGGTCAGGAGGTGAGTTACTCTCCGCAGGATTCCCAGCCTCTGACCTGCTCTGGTAGCCACAGTATTAATGTGGCTGGGTCCAGTTCAGTTTCTGATCAATGGTAACGCCCACGACTGTGGGGGATTCAGCAAAGGTAGTGCCATTGAATGTCAAGGGGCGATGGTTCGATTCTCTCCTGCTGTTGATGGTCACTGTCGAGCAGGGCCTCGGAGACGGTGCAGAGGAGATTTACAGGGATATTCCCGAGGTTGAGGGACTTCCGTGAAAGCGGAGAGACAGGGAGTCCCACATTCTCCCCCACTCCCTGTGGGAGCGAGTCCCACATTCTCCCCCACTCCCTGTGGGAGCGAGTCCCACATTCTCCCCCACTCCCTGTGGGAGCGAGTCCCACATTCTCCCCCACTCCCTGTGGGAGCGAGTCCCACATTCTCCCCCACTCTCTGGGTATAGATATTTATCCTGAGCCCAGTCTGACTGTCTGACATTGATGACTCTCTCGTTCTGCCCTCACCCGCAAGTGGAAAATCTTTCTCCACGTTGACCCTGTTGGAATCTCCTCCATCAGTTTAAATCCCCTCAGCTGCAGCCTGTAAGGTTTCCTCATGGGCTAGAAACCTCTCAGCTTTAGTAGCGTTCTTCGAGGTTTGATTCCATGTCCTGCTGTGCCTCGCGGGTTATTGTGCAGGAGAGATTCTGCAGTGCAATCAATGTGTCAACAGCAAGATCGCACAGACAGCGAGTTGATAATAATCCAGGAATTAGGGCAGCAAGTAGCATTGTGGATAGCACAATCGCTTCACAGCTCCAGGGTCCCAAGTTCGATTCCGGCTTGGGTCACTGTCTGTGCGGAGTCTGCACATCCTCCCCGTGTCTGCGTGGGTTTCCTCCGGGTGCTCCGGTTTCCTTCCACAGTCCAAAGATGTGCGTGTTAGGTGGATTGGCCGTGATAAATTGCCCTCAGTGTCCAAAATTGCCCTTAGTGTGTTGGTGGGGTTACTGGGTTATGGGGATAGGGTGTAGGTGTTGACCTTGGGTATGGTGCTCTTTCCAAGAGCCGGTGCAGACTCGATGGGCTGAATAGCCTCCTTCTGCACTGTAAATTCTATGAAAGCTCTTTTATTTGGTGATGGTGATTGAGGGCTTGAATTTCACCCCAGGACCCTGTTCGTCTTCTGTGGGATCCCTCACACCCACCCGAGCGGGAGAACCTCTGACAGTGCAGCACTCCCTCAGTACTGACCCTCTGACAGTGCAGCACTCCCTCAGTACTGACCCTCTGACAGTGCACCACTCCCTCAGTACTGACCCTCTGACAGTGCGGCTCCCTCAGTACTGACCCTCTGACAGTGCAGCACTCACTCGGTACTGACCCTCTGACACTGCGGCACTCCCTCAGTACTGACCCTCTGACACTGCGGCACTCCCTCAGTACTGACCCTCTGACAGTGCAGCGCTCCCTCAGTACTGACCCTCTGACAGTGCAGCGCTCCCTCAGTACTGACCCTCTGACAGTGCAGCACTCCCTCAGTACTGACCCTCTGACAGTGCAGCATTCCCTCAGTACTGACCCTCTGACAGTGCAGCACTCCCTCAGTACTGACCCTCTGACAGTGCAGCACTCCCTCAGTACTGACCCTCTGACAGTGCGGCACTCCCTCAGTACTGACCCTCTGACAGTGCAGCACTCCCTCAGTACTGACCCTCTGACAGTGCGGCACTCCCTCAGTACTGACCCTCTGACAGTGCGGCACTCCCTCAGTACTGACCCTCTGACAGTGCGGCACTCCCTCAGTACTGACCCTCTGACGGTGCGGCACTCCCTCAATATTGACCCTCTGACAGTGCAGCGCTGCCTCAGTACTGACGCTCTGACAGAGCGGTGCTCCCTCAGTACTGACCCTCTGACAGTGCGGCACTCCCTCAGTACTGACCCTCTGACAGTGCAGCACTCCCTCAGTACTGCCCCTCAGACAGTGCAGCACTCCCTCAGTACTGACCCTCTGACAGTGCAGCACTCCCTCAGTACTGACCCTCTGACAGTGCGGCACTCCCTCAGTACTGACCCTCTGACAGTGCAGCGCTCCCTCAGTACTGACCCTCTGACAGTGCGGCACTCCCTCAGTACTGACCCTCTGACAGTGTGGCACTCCCTCAGTACTGACCCTCTGACAGTGCGGTGCTCCCTCAGTACTGGCTCTGACTCAAGAGTCTTGAAACCAAATCCTTCTGAATTTTTAATTGAGGGTGTTGTCGACTGAACCAACGCTGGTGTCTGGTTCTGGAGGTTGACTTCTCAATGGTTTTTCGCCATAGACTTATCCATTGTGTTTTTTTCTAGCTGTCACCAGAGGAGGAGGAGAGGAAGAGAATGCGAAGGGAGAGGAACAAACTGGCAGCAGCCAAGTGTCGGAACAGGAGGAAGGACCTGACTGACAAGCTCCAGTTGGTGAGTGACTGTAACTGTCTGAGACAGCGACATCGAACCGCATCCCTTCCAGCTTCACCCGAACAAAAACAACCTCCCCAATACACTCAAACCAACTCCCTGAGTGTTTCACAGGGACTGTGTAGAGGGAGCTTTACTCAGTATCTAACCCCGTGCTGTACCTGTCCTGGGAGTGTTTGATGGGGACAGTGTAGAGGGAGCTTTACTCTGTATCTAACCCCGTGCTGTACCTGTCCTGGGAGTGTTTGATGGGGACAGTGTAGAGGGAGCTTTACTCAGTATCTAACCCCGTGCTGTACCTGTCCTGGGAGTGTTTGATGGGGACAGTGTAGAGGGAGCTTTACTCTGTATCTAACCCCGTGCTGTACCTGTCCTGGGAGTGTTTGATGGGGACAGTGTAGAGGGAGCTTTACTCAGTATCTAACCCCGTGCTGTCCCTGTCCTGGGAGTGTTTGATGGGGGACAGTGTAGAGGGAGCTTTACTCGGTATCTAACCTCGTGCTGTACCTGTCCTGGGAGTGTTTGATGGGGACAGTGTAGAGAGAGCTTTACTCTGTATCTAACCCCGTGCTGTTTGATATCCGTGTAGCTGAAACGATCGGTTTGTTTTTGTGCAGGAAACGGACCAGCTGGAGGATGTGAAATCGGGTTTGGAGAAGGAAATTGCCGATCTTCAGAAGGAGAAGGAGAGGCTGGAGTTCATCCTTGAGGCCCACCAGCCCATTTGCAAAATCCCCGACCATGCCCGGGGCCCGTCGCCGTCGGGAATGGTCAAAGGTCGTGCAGCGAAGGCTAAGGACGCGGTCGCCGGGGGAACTGGCTTCTCCTGTAGGCCGAGGCCCCCGAAAGTCTTCATCAGGCCCGTGCCCGAGCTGGCCGTGAGGAGAGGGAGCCCCGGGCCCGAGGATCTGCACACCCCCACCCTCCTGCGGACCCCCTCCGTCACCCCCTTCACCGCCAGCCTGGCCTTCACCTACCCCAGCCTGCCGGCCTACGATCCGGAACCTTCCGCCGGCCCCTCCGGCCAGGGGCTGGCCCTCTTCGCCCCCCCGGAGCCCTGCGCCGCCGCCCATCGCCGCGGCAGCAGCAGCGGCGACCAGTCGTCGGACTCGCTCAGCTCCCCCACCTTGGTGACCCTTTAGGCCGGTCGACGTGCCAAGCGAGGACCCATCGCCCCCTCCGCGTCTGGGCGGGGGGGGGGTGTGGGAAGGGGCGCACGTGCGTCCACGTTGCACCTGCCGCGGACCGGCGGGGAGAGGGAACGCAAGGCGGGGAATGGCCTCTTCCCCGGAGCTCGCACGTCTTGTGAAGAGATTGACCCGCCCCCCCCCCTCCGTCTTCGGGCGGGGTGGGGGGCGGGACCGAGGGGGCTGGAGCCGAACTGACCGCCTCATGTGCGGCGGTCTTTGGCCTCGTCGGGAACGTCTGGTCGTCTGCGCAGCTGCAAAGCCTTTGGGAGCAGGCCGTGCGAAAATCGCCATCCCTTGCGCCAATGCAGGGGCGGGGGGTCAGGATGGTGACCGGAGCCAGTACCACCCCCCCCCCCCAAAATCCCTAGGGCTTTACAAAATCTGCCTCCCCCCCTCCCTCACCCCAACAAGCCACCCCCTCCACACCGGTTCCCTGAAGAATTCAGGCCCTGACCTTGAGCAGGCGAGATCGATCAAGACATAAACGTCGCCGGGGTGGCAGTGGGCAGCCGATACCGATACGCGTGGCACTGCCCACTGCCCGTGGCTGGGCTGCTTCACACTGACCCCCATCCCTCTGATGTTGCCAAGTGTCCAGAACCTGGGGCCAGTGGCCAGGGAAACTTAACAAAAGGTTATCAGGAAGCAAATCATTCCCCAAACCCCCCCCCCCCCCCACCCCACCCCCTCAATCCCAAACGGTAATGCTCTTTATTCGCTATTTATTTTGAAATGTATTTTTGTATAATTTATTTTTTATTCAAAGGGAACACGTCGATTCCTGAGACTGACAATCGGTGAAAATATAAAATAAAGCGCTGTTCTCTCGGCCGAGGCTTCCGCTGTCTTTTTCTCACACATTTTCTCGTTCCTCGACTCTCTCTCGCACGCACGCACACATTCATACAGACGCAGACGCGGCGTTACCCGCTCGGTGACGCCGTCGAAGGCCTCGTGCAGGATCGTCGGAAATAGGAGCGGGAGTGAAGGCCGTTCTGCCCCTCGGGTCCCTGCTGCCCCGTCTGTCCAACCCGGCCTCGAATGCATTCAACGACCCACGGCCCCCTCACTGCGGTGGAGGGTTCCACAGACTGACCACCCTCTGAGAGGAGGAATTGCTCCTCATCTCCGTGTTGAACGGAGAGAGCCGCCCCCTGACTCTGAAACCCAGCTCCACCCTCCCCATTGTTCTGGGTACCCTTAACGTGGGCCGAAACATACCCTCAGCATCCATAAACCCACCCAAACTTCTTTGGATGAGACAAGCCTCCTCCATCGCAGCAATCTGCCTCATGAACATTCCCAGTCTGGATTCCAAAGCAAATCCTCCTTAAAGAAAGGGCCCTACATCTTACACAGTACCCCAGGCACAGATCGTGTCAGAATTGTTTGAGGGGGGACAGTGTAGAGGGAGCTTTACTCTGTATCTAACCCCGTGCTGTACCTGTCCTGGGAGTGTTTGATGGGGACAGTGTAGAGGGAGCTTTACTCTGTATCTAACCCCGTGCTGTACCTGTCCTGGGAGTGTTTGATGGGGGACAGTGTAGAGGGAGCTTTACTCTGTATCTAACCCCATGCTGTACCTGTCCTGGGAGTGTTTGATGGGGGACAGTGTAGAGGGAGCTTTACTCTGTATCTAACCCCGTGCTGTACCTGTCCTGGGAGTGTTTGATAGGGACAGTGTAGAGGGAGCTTTACTCTGTATCTAACCCCGTGCTGTACCTGTCCTGGGAGTGTTTGATGGGGACAGTGTAGAGGGAGCTTTACTCTGTATCTAACCCCGTGCTGTACCTGTCCTGGGAGTGTTTGATGGGGACAGTGGAGAGGGAGCTTTACTCTGTATCTAACCCCGTGCTGTACCTGTCCTGGGAGTGTTTCATAGGGACAGTGTAGAGGGAGCTTTACTCTGTATCTAACCCTGTGCTGTACCTGTCCTGGGAGTGTTTGATGGGGACAGCGTAGAAGGAGCTTTACTCTGTATCTAACCCCGTGCTGTACCTGTCCTGGGAGTGTTTGATGGGGACAGTGTAGAGGGAGCTTTACTCTGTATCTAACCCCGTGCTGTACCTGTCCTGGGAGTGTTTGATGGGGACAGTGTAGAGGGAGCTTTACTCTGTATCTAACCCCGTGCTGTACCTGTCCTGGGAGTGTTTGATGGGGACAGTGTGGAGGGAGCTTTACTCTGTATCTAACCCCGTGTGGAACTGGTTCAGTGAACCAACTGAAGGAGGATGGAAATGCTTTTGAAAAGTTATGTTTCCGTGGTTGATCGTTATTGTGAACAGGGAAATGAATAAGTGGTTGACTAGGGATCATCTGAAAGGAAAACAAGTCTCTCATTCATGTCATAGCAGATTGCGAATGCCTGACTCATATCAGACTGGCGTGACTCAAGTTCCTGAATAGTATGTGTCACAGCAAGGAGAGAGAGAAATAATTGAAATTTGAGATGATTGTTGAGTAAACGGGGCCTGTCAGAAATTCTGAGCCCTGCGATAGTGGGTGAAAGGTCAAAGTGCAGAGTGGAGGAGTTCTGAGCTGAAAACCACTGGTTTACGTCAGTGTATATTAATCGGAGGGTAGGCCGAGGAGCATTGGAGAGCGGAGTGAGGGACAGGATGTGGCCCTCTGGCCCATCCATCCACACCAGGCCGAAGCCTCACGATGTCAGAGGATCGTGCAGCACAGAAGGAGGCTGGATCTGTGCGGGTCATTCCGCACTTCCCCCTCCTCGCTAGCTCCCTGCAATTCCAGCCCCCTTCTTTCTCCAGACTGTCAGTGTGATTTTAATCCCTCACCTCTGCTACCCTTCCTGTCCAATCTCTTCTGTCGGTTTCACAAACCCTTTGAGTGAAGAAATTTCTCCTCATCTAATCTCCAAAATGGCCGACTCCTTCCCCGAGCAAAGAAATTTCTCCTCATCTCGGTCCCCAAAATGGCCGACTCCTTCCCCGAGTGAAGAAATTTCTCCTCATCTCGGTCCCCAAAATGGCCGACTCCTTCCCCGAGCGAAGAAATTTGTCCCCACCTCGGTCCCCAAAATGGCCGACTCCTTCCCCGAGCGAAGAAATTTCTCCTCATCTCGGTCCCCAAAATGGCCGACTCCTTCCCCGAGCGAAGAAATTTCTCCCCATCTCGGTCCCCAAAATGGCCGACTCCTTCCCCGAGCGAAGGAAGACTCAAATAGCTCTGTTTTTCATTTATGGAACAATCTGTCTGGACTGGATTGGATTGTTTTATTGTCACATGCAGAGATACAGTTGATGTGCCATCAATTGCACGAGAGACGAGTTGCTTTACAAAAGTTAGGCTTTAATAAACTAGAACTTAGCCCTGCGGTTGTCTACAATAAAATGGACGACCGCTGGGCGTTTGATTATTTATACCTCGGCAAGGAGGCGTGGTTAACTCAGCCTCTCGACCAATCGGTCGAGAGGCACATGACCGACCAGGGCCAATGGTAAGCCGGTGTTCTGCCCCAATGGCAGACAGGTATGCAAATCATATCACCACAACAGTGAAAAGTATTGTTCTGTGTACAGTTCAGACAGATCATTCTATACATGAAAAAAAAACCATAGGGCAAACATAAAATACACAATGTAAATACATAGTCACAGGCATCGGGTGAAGCATACAGGAGTGTAGTACGACCCGGTAGAGAAGATGTGTGAAGAGATCAGTTCAGTCCATCAGTCCAGGAGTCTGGTGACAGCGGGGAAGAAGCTGAATTTGAGTCTGTTCGTGCGTGTTCTCAGACTTTTGTATCTCCTGCCCGGTGGAAGAAGTTGAGTAAGCCGGGTGGGAGGGGTCTTTGATTATGCTGCCCGCTTTCCCCAGGCAGCGGGAGGTGTAGATGGAGTCAATGGATGGGAGGTGGGTTCGTGATGGACTGGGCTGTGTTCACGACTCTCTGTTGTTTCTTACGGTCTTGGGCCGAGCAGTTGCCATACCCAGGCTGTGATGCAGCCCGATAGGATGCTTTCTATGGTGCATCTGTAAAAGTTGGTAAGGGTTAATGTGGACATGCCGAATTTCCTTAGTTTCCTGAGGAAGTATAGGCGCTGTTGTGCTTCCTTGGTGGTAGCGTCGACGTGGGTGGACCAGGACAGATTGTTGGAGATGTGCACCCCTAGGAATTTGAAACTGCTAACCATCTCCACCTCGGCCCCGTTGATGCAGACAAGGGATTGGAGGACACTTTGCTTCCTGAAGTCAATGACCAGCTCTTTAGTTTTGCTGTACGCAGTACAATACTTTCACTGTCACAAGGACTCGGTACACGTGACAATAAATCGAATTCAATCCATCCGTCTACAAGACGCCCCGCAGCCATTCGCTCCTTCGACAGCACCTTCCAAACCCGCCACCTCTACCGTCTAGAAGGACGAGGGCAGCAGCAGACGCACGGGGAACACCCCCGCCTGCAAGTTCCCCCCCTCCCCTCCGAGCCGCTCGCCATCCCGACTCGGAAATATATCGGCCGTTCCTTCACTGTGGCCGGGGTCAAAATCCTGGGAACTCCCTCCCTAACAGCACGGCGGGTGTACCTACACCACACGGGGTCTGCGGCGGGTTCAAGATGGCGGCTCACCCACCACCTCACCCACCACAAATAGGGAGGGGGAATGAATGCTGGGCACGGCCAATGATGCCCACATCCTGGGAAATGAATTTCAATCCCCTTTTCAATAAAGGCTGACGTACCATTTGCCTTCCTTTCTCTGTTTCCCGATCCAAGTCCCTCCGAATGTTGGCAACTTTTCGAGAATATTCTGCATTTCTGTTCATGCTGGGCACATCGCCAGCTCAAACACAATCTCTACCCTTTATTTTCTGGATAACGGCCGATTACGTAGGTGGCTATTGTGTTGGGTACCAGGGCTAGTAGGGACTCAATGGGCAGAGTGGTATCTGAGAGTGGTGGACACCGCCCTCCAGTGGCAGACAGGAGGTACTGCAGGGGATGGAAACGTCTGCTCTTGCGCCACCTGGCGGTACAGATCTGAAACATTCCCTGATGCAGAACTCGACACAGAGAGACACACACACACAGGCATAAACACAGATACACACGTACAGACACAGACAGAGAGACACAAACACAGACAGAGAGAGACATACACAGGCATAAACACTGATACACACCCACAGACACAGAGACACAAACACAGACAGAGAGAGACGTACACAGGCATAAACACAGATACACACACACAGACAGACAGAGACACATACACATACAAAGAGACACATACACAAACACACGGACAGAAACGCACAGACACACACAAACAGAAACACGCAGACACACATAGTCACAAAAACACGCACATACACTCTCACGCATGTACACACACACACTCAGACAGACACACACACTCACAGACAGACACACACATAGACACACACACATAGACACACACACATAGACACATGCTCACAGACACACTCAGATTCACATAGTTACACACACATAACACAGATACGCACACAGGCATACATAGACACACCTAGGCACACGCAGACACATATACACACACAGACACACACTCACACATTCATTCACACACACACTCACACACACAGACACACACCAGAGACACACTCATGCACACACACACACACACACCAGAGACACACTCATGCACACACACACACACACAGACACACACTTGCGCATAGACACAAACTTGCAGACACTCACTCAGGCACACACACACAGATACACACACACACAGACAAACACCGTCACACAAACACACACACATATGCATTCACTGACAGACACATTCACACACAGACTTACACACCAGACATGCACACGCACGTGCACACTCGACACATACACAATGAAACACCCGCACAGACACACAATTACACAAACACACATAGACACACACGGACACGTCCACAAGCAGACATACACACACACACACACAAATACACACACAGACACAAACTGACACATACACACACACTCAGGCATACAGACGCACACACACATTCACATACACACACAAATAGACACGCACATATGCACTCACTCACAGACACACACGTACACACAGGTGCACACACACACACACACTCACAGACAGACCCAGTCTCGTGGCCGTGACTTTCCGGCTGGGACCGTTAGGACCTGCCGGGTCACTGCCGAGCCACTCTTGGCGACGCAGTGGGGAGTTCCCACCAGGTGACCTTCAGCGTGGCCGTGTGCGCATTCAACAGTTGCCGGAATGAAGGGAGCAGGGATCATTCCACCATCGTGTTCAATAAGGACACGGGGAGACCAAGCCAAGTAAAAATAAGAAGAACGTTTTATTTACAAACAGTATATTTACAATCCCCGGTAGACGCCCACCGGCTACCACGCGGATCAGTGCGTTACTGGCCAACCTTATATATATATATAGACACTGGGTTGGTGAGATATCTGCCCCCTAGTGGGGGAGCCCGTACTCTGCAAGGAGCACGGGGAAGACGAACATTCACAACCCGTAGGACCTGGGTGGGATATTACAAAGGCTGCTGGGAAGTGTGTGCTTCTCTGCCGAGAAATGTACCCCCCCCACCCCGCCCCCCTCAATTATGTGGCCTGGCCAACCACTAACCCTCACCCTCTCCTCCACTATCTCCTCCAGCCCTCAGCTACCGGGAGAGGCTGTTTTTTTCCCCTTAAAGCAGATATAGATGAGCGAGGATGGGGGGGTGGGGGTGGGGGGATGATGAACTCCAGGGGACGGCAGGGAAAGGCATGACGGCACCTGGGCAGCTTCCCGGGCCATTGGCTCTCCCTCTGGCACCTAGGCGTTCCCAGATGGGCACCTTGGCACTGCCAGGGTGGCACCGTCAAGGGTAAGGGCCTGAAGGGACCATGCCCATGAAAGGGGGGGAGGGGGTGAATGAAGGTGCCTCATAAAGGTCGGGTGGCACGGTAGCACAGTGGTTAGCACTGTTGCTTCACTGTAGGAGCGAGTCCCACATTGTCCCCACTCCCTGTGGGAGCTAGTCTCACATTCTCCCCCACTCCCTGTGGGAGCGAGTCCCACATTCTCCCCCACTCCCTGTGGGAGCGAGTCCCACATTCACCCCACTCCCTGTGGGAGCGAGTCCCACATTCTCCCCCACTCCCTGTGGGAGCGAGTCCCACATTCCCCCCCACTCCCTGTGAGAGCGAGTTCCACATTCTCCCCCACTCCCTGTGGGAGCGAGTTCCACATTCTCCCCCACTCCCTGTGGGAGCGAGTCCCACATTCGCCCCCACTCCCCGTGGGAGCGAGTCCCACATCCTCCCCACTCCCTGTGGCAGCGAGTCCCACATTCGCCCCCACTCCCCGTGGGAGCGAGTCCCACATTCTCCCCACTCCCTGTGACAGCGAGTCCCACATTCGCCCCCACTCCCCATGGGAGTGAGTCCCACATTCCCACTCCCTGTGTGGGAGCGAGTTCCACATTCTCCCCCACTCCCTGTGGGAGCGAGTCCCACATTAGCACTGTGGAACAGCGAGTTCCACGTTCTCCCCCCACTCCCTGTGGGAGCGAGTCCCACATTCCCCCCCACTCCCCGTGGGAGCGAGTCCCACATTCTCCCCCACTCCCCGTGCGAGCGAGTCTCACATTCTCCCCCACTCCCTGTGGGAGCGAGTCCCACATTCCCCCCCACTCCCCGTGGGAGCGAGTCCCACATTCTCCCCCACTCCCCGTGCGAGCGAGTCTCACATTCTCCCCCACTCCCTGTGGGAGGGAGTCCCACATTCTCCCCCACTCCCCGTGGGAGCGAGTCCCACATTCTCCCCCACTCCCCGTGGGAGCGAGTCCCACATTCTCCCCCACTCCCCATGGGAGCGAGTTCCACATTCTCCCCCACTCCCCGTGGGAGCAAGTCCCACATTCTCCCCCACTCCCTGTGGGAGCAAGTCCCACATTCCCCCCACTCCCTGTGGGAGTGAGTCCCACATTCTCCCCCACTCCCTGTGGGAGCGAGTCCCACATTCTCCCCCACTCCCCGTGGGAGTGAGTCCCACATTCCCCTCCACTCCCTGTGGGAGCGAGTTCCACATTCTCCCCCACTCCCTGTGGGAGCGAGTCCCACATTCTCCCCCCCGCTCCCTGGGTACATAAGTTTCTCCTGAATTCCCCGATTGGATTCATTTGTGATCTCACATTGATGACTCCCTTATCCTGCTCGCCCCCAGACGTGGAAACATCTTCGACCCCAAAGAAACCCCCTTCACCAATTTAAACCCCTCATTCAGGTCACCCCCTCAACCTTCGCTTTTCAAGAGGAAAGACTCCCCCAGGGTCCTGATGGGTGTAGACCTCTCAGAGATCATAGAATTTATAGTGCAGAAGGAGGCCATTCAGCCCATCGAGTCTGCACCTGCTCTTGGAAAGAGCACCCTACCCAAGGTTAACACCTCCACCCTATCCCCATAACCCAGTAACCCCACCCAACACTAAGGGCAATTTTGGACACTAAGGGCAATTTATCATGTCCAATCCACCTAACCCGCACATCTTTGGACTGTGGGAGGAAACTGGAGCACCCGGAGGAAACCCACGCACACACGGGGAAGGATGTGCCGACTCCGCACAGACAGTGACCCAAGCCGGAATCGAACCTGGGACCCTGGAGCTGTGAAGCGATTGTGCAATCCACAATGCTGCTGTGCTGCCCTCTCAGTTCCGGTACAATTCCAGTAAATCGTTTCTTTGGCCACTTCTCCAGGGCCGCTATATCCCTTTTAGAATATGGAGACCAGAATTGTTCCCAGGAACTCCAGTGTGGTCTCGCTGCGATTTGATATCACTTAATTTCACATCACTGAATTATGTTGTGCCTTGTAAGGGCTGGTTTAGCACACTGGGCTAAATCGCTGGCTTTTAAAGCAGACCAAGGCAGGTCAGCAGCGCGGGTTCAATTCCCGTACCGGCCTCCCCGAACAGGCGCCGGAATGTGGCGACTAGGGGCTTTTCACAGTAACTTCATTGAAGCCTACTCGTGACAATAAGCGATTTTCATTTCATTTCAAAAGCAGATTCCACAGGACAGGTCGGAAATATCATGCCATGAGCTCATGGAGCAGGAACAGGACGAGAGCGGGATTGGCTGGGAATTTTGAAGTCTGAGGGTGCGGATATGTGTCTCTCCCCCCCCCCCCCCCCCCCCCCCAAACCTCCTCCAGAGCAGGAATAGGTAGGAAGAATGACAGGAAATTCCAGGCTTCCTGGGCTTTGTATGGCTGGATGGTTGCTGATTGCGGACTGCGCTGCAACAATGGCTCACGGTTACATCGCTTCCTGGAACTCGCAAAGTGCAGAACAGGACTGGTTAAAAGTGAACTGGTTAAAGATTTGGGTCCCAGCCCATATTCGGGGGGGGGGGGGGGGGGTATTAGGGGCAGCCACAAAAAAGCTCAATCCCACAGGTCGGATTTAAGGAGCGTCTTAAAGGAGGACAGAGAGTGTGAGAGACAAGAGAGGGTGAGAGGGAGAGAGAGAGAGAGAGACACAGGGAGAGAGAGAGACACACAGAGAGAGACACACAGGGAGAGAGAGAGAGAGACAGACAGACAGTCAGAGAGAGAGCTTGCAGAGATCTGGACGGTTGTTGGGGCTGGAGGAGGTTACAGAGATAGGGAGGGTTGTAGGGTCTGGAGGAGGTTACAGAGATAGGGAGGGTTGTAGGGACTGGAGGAGGTTACAGAGATAGGGAGGGTTGTAGGGGCTGGAGGAGGTTACAGAGATAGGGAGGGTTGTAGGGGCTGGAGGAGGTTACAGAGATAGGGAGGGTTGTAGGGTCTGGAGGAGGTTACAGAGATAGGGAGGGTTGTAGGGGGCTGGAGGAGGTTACAGAGATAGGGAGGGTTGTAGGGGCTGGAGGTGGTTACAGAGATCGGGAGGGGTGTAGGGGCTGGAGGAGGTTACAGAGATAGGGAGGGTTGTAGGGGCTGGAGGAGGTTACAGAGATAGGGAGGGGTGTAGGGGCTGGAGGAGGTTACAGAGATAGGGAGGGTTGGCGGGGCTGGAGGAGGTTACAGAGATAGGGAGGGTTGTAGGAGGCTGGAGGAGGTTACAGAGATAGGGAGGGTTGTCGGGGTTGGAGGAGGTTACAGAGATAGGGAGGGTTGTAGGGGCTGGAGGAGGTTACAGAGATAGGGAGGGGTGTCGGGGCTGGAGAAGGTTACAGAGATAGGGAGGGGTGTAGGAGGTTACAGAGATAGGGAGGGTTGTAGGAGGTTACAGAGATAGGGAGGGTTGTAGGAGGCTGGAGGAGGTTACAGAGATAGGGAGGGTTGTCGGGGCTGGAGGAGGTTACAGAGATAGGGAGGGTTGTAGGGGCTGGAGAAGGTTACAGAGATAGGGAGGGGTGTAGGGACTGGAGGAGGTTACAGAGATAGGGAGGGGTGTAGGGACTGGAGGAGGTTACAGAGATAGGGAGGGTTGTCGGGGTTGGAGGAGGTTACAGAGATAGGGAGGGGTGTAGAGACTGGAGGAGGTTACAGAGATAGGGAGGGTTGTCGGGGTTGGAGGAGGTTACAGAGATAGGGAGGTTTGTAGGGGCTGGAGGAGGTTACAGAGATAGGGAGGCGCAGAAGAATGTTAAAAAGGTATATTTAGCAGTACCCTCTGTACAATGCTGAGCTGTGCTTCCAGCTCTGTCCTGCCTATTTGAACACAGGCCTTTTCAGACAAAACAGCCTCATTCCTTGAAACAATACGGAGTGTGTTGCACAGTTAGAGAGTCACTCACACAATCACCCCCTCAGCGTAATGACACAGCACATTCTCTGGAGCCCCCGATAAAATGGGGACGACGTGTTTGAGAGGCGGTCCGGAAATCCCCCCTCTTCCTCGTCTCGTCTGCCGTCCTGAACGCGGCCATTCGTCGTCACGATGACCGCCCCGCGCCCGCGAGGGAGGGGAGGGGAGCCGGCGTCGCCAGCGCGGGCCTCTCGCCACCTCGGGCACCCCCCCCCCCCCCACCCCCCGGAGGAGCCCAGGCAGTACTTTGGAGGGGCCGTCGACACCGTCCTGTCAGAGGTGATTTGCCGCACAGCAAGATCCCAGAAACAACGCCGCGGTGGCGCGTCGGATCAGCCAGTCCCCTCGCGTTATTGGCCAGGGCTGTAAATGTCGACCGGGATGATTGGCGTGGGGGGAGCGGGGGGGGGGGGGGGGGGGGGGGGGGGGGGGGATACTCCTGGCCTGGCTCGCCTTCCGAGATAACGGACGTGCGGTCCTCGAAGAGTGGGTGGGACGACGGAGGCCAGGATTGGGGGAGGGGGGGGGAGGTGTTGCTGTTGCGCCCACTTTGACCCTCTCGCCCGAACGGTGGCGGGTGGGTGGGGCAAGGTCCCACTTGTCCGTCCCATTGTCCCGCGAACCGGTTTCCTCCCGCAGTCCAAAGATGTGCAGGTTAGGGTGGATTGGCCGTGCTAAATTGCCCCTTAGTGTGCAAAGGTGTGGAGATTGGGTGGATTGGCCGTGCTAAATTGCCCCTTAGTGTCCAAAGATGTGCAGGTTAGGTGGATTGGCCGTGCTAAATTGCCCCTTAGTGTCCAAAGATGTGCAGGTTAGGTGGATTGGCCGTGCTAAATTGCCCCCTAGTGTCCAAAGATGTGCAGGTTGGGTGGATTGGCCGTGCTAAATTGCCCCTTAGTGACCAAAGATGTGCAGGTTAGGGAGGGGGTGGGTGCTACGGGGATAGGGTTGGGTGGGGGGGAGGGAGGGAGGGGATGCTCTTTCCGAGAGTGGGCGCAGGCTCGATGGGCTGAATGGCCTCGTTCGGCACTGTTGGAGACTCTACAATTCCCGAACCTTCCCCTGGGGCCGGGGGCGGGTGTGGAGGTGGGCCGGGGGGGGGAAATGTGTTAATCCTCGGGGGAGCAGGCGAGGTGGGTTTGGTCCGGGCTGCCCACGCTGCCGGTGCTGGAGCTGCCGTCGCCCAGGTCCCGGGGCCCGCAGGGGATGTTGAGGTCGGAGGAGCCGGCGGGGCTGGCGTCGCAGTTCTCCTCCTCCTCCTGGCGGTGGCGGTATTGGGCGGCGCAGTTCTCCTCCTCCTGGCGGTGGCGGTAGCGGGCGGCGCAGTTCTCCTCCTCCTCCTGGCGGTGGCGGTAGCGGGCGGCGCAGTCGTCCTCCTCCTCGTCCTGGTGGCGGTAGTGGGCGGCGCAGTCCTCCTCCTCCTCCTGGTGGTGGCGGTAGCGGGCGGCGCAGTCCTCCTCCTCCTCCTGGTGGTGGCGGTAGTGGGCGGCGCACAGCTCCCGCAGCTCCAGGTTCTCCCTCGCCAGCGCCCCCTGCAGCCGCTCCAGGTTGGCCAGCTTGCGCAGGTAGCCCCCCACGTCCTCCCGCATCACCCGGGCCGCGTAGCGCCCGAAGGCCTGCCACTCGCGGGCCAGCCCCTTCACCTTGAGCCGGTCCTCGTCCAGGAAGCAGCAGAGGTCCCGCAGCTCCTGGTTCTCCTCCTGCAGCTGGCTGTTGACGGCCTTGAGCTCCCGGATCTCCCGCAGGTGGCCGTGCAGCTGCCGGTTCACCTCCTGGATCAGCCGCCCTCGCTGTACCAGGGCTGCAATCTTGTCCCCCTCGGCCTTGCGCAGCCTCTGCACCAACTCCTCCTTGTCCCAAGCCAGCAGGTCCTCCTCCGAGAGCTGGGACAGGTCCTTGGCGAGTAATTCCCCCTCCCCTGCACCACTCATCTTCTGCTCCCTTTCTGGGTCAGCACATACGAATAGCACCGGGAGCCTTGCATCAGTCCAGACAATCCCCGGTCCTTATGAATAATTGAACCTGCAGCACAATGTGTCCTTCTCTCTTTCTTTGCGATGGAACAATACAGGGAAGGCTGCAGCTCTGCGGGGAGGCGAGCAGGGTTAGCCACGGTCCCTGGGCTTCAGACTCCACCAGCAGGAGCCCTGCGGTAAGGACCAGTCCGCAGCATTGAGAATGAGAGCAGCTCCTACGTCAATGGCAAATCATCCCCCACCCCCCCCCTCCGTCGCAGCAACAACAGGGGACATCCTGTTGCCAGCCTCCCGCGTCAATCCTTCCCGGGGCTGTCGGATGAGAGAGAGAGGGGAAGGCAGGCAGGAATGGGAAGCGGGGTGGCGTGGTGGGGGGGGGGGGATAGGGGAGAGGAGGATGGGCGGGATGCCTGCCGACTGGAGAAGCATCCAGCGCCGCATGTGTGACAGTGTATGTGCAAGTATGAGAGTGCGTGTGTGTGTGTGCGAGTATGAGAGATTGTGTGTGTGAGAGAGAGTGTGTGTGTAAGAGAGTGTGAGAGAGTGAGTGTGAGTGTGTGTGAGAGTGTGTGTGTGAGAGAGAGTGTGTGAGAGAGAGTGTGTGAGAGAGTGATGGTGTGTGTGAGAGAGTGTGTGTGTGTGAGAGAGTGTGTGTGCGAGTATGAGAGATTGTGTGTGTGCGCGTGTGTGTGAGAGAGTGCGTGTCTGTGAGAGAGTGTTTGTGAGTGAGAGTGTGTGTGAGAGTGTGTGTGTGTGTGTGCAAGTATGAGAGATTGTGTGTGCGTGTGTCTGTATGAGAGAGAGTGTGTGAGTGAGAGTGTGCGCGAGTATGAGAGTGCGTGAGTGTGTGTGAGAGAATGTGTGTGCATGTATGAGTGCATGTGAGTGTGTGTGCGAGTATGAGTGTGTGTGTGTGAGTGTGAGTATGAGAGAGTGTGTGTGTGAGTGTGTGTGTGTGAGTATGAGAGAGTGTGTGTGTGTGAGTGTGTGTGTGTGAGTATGAGAGAGTGTGTGTGTGTGAATGTGTGTGTGTGTGAGTATGAGAGTGTGTGTGTGAGAGAGTGTGTGAGTGTGTGCGCGAGAGTGTGTGAGTGAGAGAGTGCGCGAGAGTGTATGAGAGAGTATGCGCGAGAGTGTGTGAGTGAGAGTGTGCGCGAGTATGAGTGTGCGTGAGAGTGTGAGAGAGAGAATGTGTGCGAGTATGAGAGTGTGTGTGTGAGAGTGCATGTGTGTATGTATGAGTGTGAGAGTCTGTGGGAGTGTGTGTGTATGAGGCGTGTGTGTGTGTGCGTGACTGTGAGAGCGTCTGTGTGAGTGAGTATGAGATGTGTGTGTATATGAGAGTGCGTGAGCGTGTGTGTGAGTATGAGAGTGTCTGTGTATAAGAATGCATGTGTGAGTATGTGTGTGTGAGTGTCTGTATGAGAGTGTGTGTGTGTGTGGAGAGTATGAGAGTGTGCGTAAGAGTGAGTGTGTGAATGTATGAGAATGTGTGTGTGTGAGTATGAGAGTGCGTGAGTGTGTGTGTGGGTGAGTATGAGATTGTGTGTGAGAGTGTGCATGTGAACCTGAGAGTGTGTGAGTGTGTGTGTGAGTAGGAGAGTGTGTGTATAAGTATGAGAGTGTGTGGGCATGAGTGTGTGTATGAGAGTGTGGGTGTGTGGAGAGTATGAGAGTGTGCGTAAGAGTGAGTGTGTGAATGTATGAGAATGTGTGTGTGTGAGTATGAGAGTGCGTGAGTGTGTGTGTGGATGAGTATGAGATTGTGTGTGGAGTGTGAGAGTGTGCGTGTGAACCTGAGAGTGTGTGTGAGTGTGTGTGTGAGTAGGAGAGTGTGTGTATAAGTATGAGAGTGTGTGGGCATGAGTGTGTGTATGAGAGTGTGGGTGTGTGTGAGTATGAGAGTGTGTTTTGAGAGTATGAGTGAGTGAGTATGTGTGTGTGTGTATGTGAGTATGAGAGTATATGTGTGTGTGTGAGTTTGAAAGTGTGTGTGTATGTGAGAACTCAGTCTCTCCTCATAAGCCAATCCTCTCAACTCCGGAATCAACCCTAGTGAATCTCCTCTGCACCCCCTCCAGTGCCAGTACCTCCTTTCTCAAGTAAGGAGACCAAAACTGAACACAATACTCCAGGTGTGGCCTCACCAGCACCCTATACAGCTGCAACACAACCTCCCTGTTTTTCAACTCCATGCCTCCAGCAACGAAGGACAAAATTCCATTCGCCTTCTTAATAACCTGCTGCATCTGCAAACCAACTTTCTGCGATTCATGCGCAAGGACACCCAGGTCCCTCTGCACAGCAGCGCGCTGCAATTTTTTAACCATTTAAATAACAGTCCATTTCGCTGTTATTCCTACCAAATTGGATGACCTCATGTTTACCAACATTGAACTCCATCTGCCGGACCCTTGCCCACTCACTTAAACTGTCTATATCCCTCTGCAGACTTTCAGTATCCTCTGCACACTTTGCTCTACCACTCATCTCAGTGTCACCTGTGAACTTTGACAGGTTACAATTGGGAGTGTTGGTTCAAACAACGTTGGTAGGTACAGCTAGTGAGGTGTTTGCGTCTCAACCTGAGGAGGTATCTAGGGATTATGATGAGGTGAAAAAATCCATTTTAAAGTGCATATGAACTGGTGCCAGCAGTTTACAGCAGAAGGTTAAAAATCCAAAGAAAGAATCAGATCAGACGTATATACAATTTGAAAGAATTATACAAAATAGCTTTGATCGACAGCTAACAGCATTAAAAATAGACCAAATGTACGAATGGTAATTTTGAAGGATTTTAAAGATTCACTCACCGCAGTAGTCAAAACACATGTGGAAGAGCAAAGGGTTAAAACTGCTAGATTGGCAGCAGAAATGGCAGATGATTTTGAACTGGCTCCCAAATCAAAGTCTGGTTTTCCGACATCAATTTCAACCTGTGAAGGATAGAAACCGGAGGAATGAGAAATTCACAGGTCGTCCAGGCAAAGGAGGTCTAGAATTAGAATAACATTAGAACAGTACAGCACAGAACAGGCCCTTCGGCCCTCGATGTTGTGCCGAGCAATGATCACCTTACTCAAGCCCGCGTATCCACCCTATACCCGTAACCCAACCCCCCCCTTAGCCTTACTTTTTAGGACACTACGGGCAATTTAGCATGGCCAATCCACCTAACCCGCACATCTTTGGACTGTGGGAGGAAACCGGAGCACCCGGAGGTAACCCACACACACACGGGGAGGACGTGCAGACTCCGCACAGACAGTGACCCAGCCGGGAATCGAACCTGGGACCCTGGAGCTGTGAAGCATTTATGCTAACCACCATGCTACCGTGCTGCCCAAAATATCTCTAGTTGGAGATATTAAGGCCAGTTTGACTCTGGTTAAAGAGGAAACCCCATGATAGCGGAAGAGAGATAAGAAAACATACAAGCTTTCATTGTAATAAGGTTGGACACACGAAGCCACAGTAGTGTTGGCTTAAGGAAAGTACCGGGGAGACAGACTCATTAAAACACGATTAGTCAGGGGGGTTTATTAAAGTGGGAGGAAAAACCATTGTCGCAATGGAAGAGATACAGCAAAGTGTGCAACCTGTTTAGATAAGCAAGGTGTCAGAACCTTTTATAGGATTTTATTTGCGGGGGTAAGATTTATTCAAGTGTACAAGGTGGAGTAGGTAAGGAGATTAAGATCTTAAGGGATACAATGAGCAAGTCAATCTTTAATGGTGAGGGATAGGGAGATATGTAGTTTGGAAGGCATATTGGCAGAAAGGGTGGTAATATGTGGAATTAATGGGGAGACCAGTAGTGTGCCATTATGTAAGGTAAGGTTAGAGAGTCCGGTGCAAAGTGGTGAAGTGGTGGTAGGAGGAACAGAAAATACCCTTTTCAGGGTACTATTTATCCTGGGTAATGATATAGCTGGGATGGGCCGAGTGGCCACCATGAAAACGCTGAGTCCCGCTGGCACCGTCCGCACCTGCTCGCAGCCGGCGGCACCTCAGCGTGGAAGGGTCGGGTGGCGGCCTGTGGGTGGGGAGGAGGAGGGCTCCAATCCCGGGGGGGGGGGGGGGCCTCCATGCGGCCTGGCCCGCGATCGGGGCCCACCAATCGGCGGGCCAGCCTCTCTGTCCCCCGGCCTCTTTTCTTCCACGCCAGCCCCTGTACACCTGCGCCACGTTGCGTCAGGGCCGGTGCGTCGAAGGAGGCCACAGCGCATGCACGCGTTGGCGCCGGCGCCACTGTGCATGTGCGGATCCCGCGGCGCCCAGTTCACGCCGGGATCAGCAGCTGGAGTGCCGTGAACCGCTTCAGAACCGTGCTGGCCCCCGGTATGGGCCAGAATTACTCCTGACAGCGGCCCATTCACACCGTCGTAAAACGCGATGGCATTTACGACGGCGTGGACACTCTGCCGCGGGATGGGAGAATCCCACCCCTTTAGTTCAAGAAAGTTGGGAGAATTACAGCAGAATGATTCAGAGATAAAGCAGTTGCATTGGAAAGCATATACAGAAATAGAATCTGAATGTATACCAGAGTGTGATTACATTAGAAATAATGTATTAATGAGAAAATCGAGACCATTACATATTGTGGGAAATGGGCAGAAGTTCATCAAGTGATATTAGCGGTGGATTATAGAAAGGAAGATTAGCGGGTAGTGTATGGGATGCCAGTAGGGGGTAATTTAGGAGTAAGGAAAACTCAAGTAAAAATACAAAAACCTTTTTATTGGTCTGGATTGCATAAGGATGTAATTGAATTTTGCCATACATGTTACACGTCAGGTAATGGGAAACCTGAAATGAAATGAAATGAAAATCGCTTATTGTCACAAGTCGGCTTCAAATGAAGTTCCTGTGAAAAGCCTATAGTTGCCACAGTCCGGCACCTGTTCGGGGAGGGTATGGGTATTGAACCCGCGCTGCTTGGCCTGTTTGGTCTGCTTTAAAAGCCAGCTATTTAGCCCTGTGCTAAATCAGCCCCCTCAACTGGTAATCAAACCAGTAACCTTAATACCCATTCCAGCATTTCATTGAATCATAGAATTTACAGTGCAGAAGGAGGTCATTTGGCCCATCGAGTCTGCACTGGCCCTTGGAAAGAGCACCCTACTTAAGCCTCCACCCTATCCCCGTAACCCAGTAACCCCACCTAACCTTTTTGGACACGAAGGGCAATTTAGCTTGGCCAATCCACCTAACCTGCACATCTTTGGACTGTGGGAGGAAACCGGAGCAGCCGGAGGAAACCCACGCAGACATGGGGAGAACGTGCAAACTTCACATAGACAGTCACCTGAGGCCGGAATCGAGCCCGGGTCCCTGGCGCCGTGAGGCAGGGTGCTGATCACAGTGCCACCGTGCCAAGTAACACTATTGGCTGGTGAAATGTCACCAGATACACAGTGGCATCAGTGGCAGGTTTGTGGGCTTCTGGGGAGTTTGCCATCGCACCCTGTGCAAGCCCCCTTAATAAAGCGTGCACCATGTTTTTACGAACTTAAACTCTGGCACCTCTACTTCTTTTCCTCTTCGGGGCTAACAGCAAACGTATAACGCCGTGGCTGACCAACGTTACCTGGTTTCTTGGAGCAGGTAGGTGTAGAAGATGTTGCAGTCCTTACAAGATCTCGTTTCGTTAGTCAGTCTTGGGGACACTGATTTCTTGAACTGGGAGAGAGAGAAGAGATTCCTTGTTAGCGGATCCAGATTCCTCTGTTTCTCCTTGGCAAACCCAGCTGCTGAAGGTCTGCTTGCTGTATACTCTAAAGGAATGTCTGCTGTGGTCATTGTTCTCGGGCAAGGGATCCCATTTTGATGTTCCACCTCGGAAACCTTTGACACATTTCAAGGTTGTACAAACCAACAGGAGATGGGGGGAGGGGGGGGGGGGGTTCTTTCACCTTCCACGAAGGGGGGATGGGGTGTTGAGTGTCCTTCGGTTGTATATCCTGGCTGGCGATCAATTTCCCATTGCCTTGATAGGAAGTCGATTAAATTCCAGAAATTTGCATTTTTAATATCTTCCTTAGTTTTGTGTTTTGATGTCTCTGTATCTGACCTTGGTTCTATACTGGCCCAGTTAACAGCTTCTGAAGCAGTCATTGTCCATTTTGATGACCCCCCCCCTTCCCAGGTAGCTACTGTTTCGTTGCACATCCGGTCTCCGCTGGACAGATAAGCTCCTAAAGCAGCAAGTGACGTGTTCATTTCTTTCAATAGTTCCTGTATGAAATGGGCCTTGACCTCCTCCCCACCATGTTGACATTGCATGAGCAATCATCTCAGGGTGTGTCTGCAATGCCATCCATATAGCAACCCAGTGGTCAACTTACAGTTCCAGACATCAGGTGACGCGTGGCAGCCATCTTTAGTCGGTGTGGCTTTTATTTTGCCCTCGTCTTTAAAAAACAAGCTGCTGCTTAAACAGTTCAGTAGGTTCTTGGGTATTTGGTGAAGGTATGGGTAGAGATCTCTCAGCCACAACATCCCTTTGTGGCGATGGCATGAAGTGCGTTTGGTGGGAAGACATGGAGTGAGGGGTGGAGGGGATTTGGAGGGAAGACTGAGGGTGTGGAGGGGGATGGATCCGGATGTCATTACAAGGGGCTGGCCCCTGTTGTTAGGGGCTGGGACTCCATTGCTAGGGGCTGGGATCCTGTTGTTCGGGATTTGGAACCTGTTGCTAGGGGCTGGGACTCCGTTGCTAGGCGCTGGGATCCTGTTGCTATGGGCTGGGATCCTGTTGTTAGGGGCTGGGATCCTGTTGCTAGGGGCTGGGATCCTGTTGTTAGGGGCTGGGTCCCCGTTGCTAGGGGCTGGGATCCTGTTGCTAGGGGCTGGGATCCTGTTGTTAGGGGCTGGGTCCCCATTGCTAGGGGCTGGGATCCTGTTGCTAGGGGCTGGGATCCTGCTGCTCGGGGCTGGGAATCCGTTGCTATGGGCTGGGATCCTGTTGCCAGGGGCTGGGGTCCTGTTGGCAGGGACTGGAATCCCGTTGCTAGGGTCTGGTCTCATTGCTAGGGGCTGGGATCCTGTTGTTAGGGGCTGGGTCCCCATTGCTAGGGGCTGGGATCCTGTTGCTAGGGGCTGGGATCCTGCTGCTCGGGGCTGGGAATCCGTTGCTATGGGCTGGGATCCTGTTGCCAGGGGCTGGGGTCCTGTTGGCAGGGACTGGAATCCCGTTGCTAGGGTCTGGTCTCATTGCTAGAGGCTGGGATCCAGTTGTCTAGGGGCTCGGATCCTGTTGCTAGGGGCTGGGATCCAGTTGCTAGGGGCTGGGATCCTGTTGCTAGAGGCTGGGATCCAGTTGTCTAGGGGCTCGGATCCTGTTGCTAGGGGCTGGGATCCAGTTGCTAGGGGCTGGGATTCCGTTGCTAGGGGCTGGGACTCCGTTGCTAGGGGCTGGGACTGCGCGCCGCTGCCTCCGCCTCGTCGCCCTCCGCCGCCTACACTGAGCATGCGTAGACTCTGTCTCTAACGATTGGCCGCCGGCCGCCGGAAGTTCCCTGTTCCCCTTTGACCCGGAAGGCTGTGTTGTTGAGCTGTTGACTTGAAGGGGTGGTTTGTTTTTTTTCCAAGAGGAGCTGTAATTAACAACTGTCAGAGTTTAGTGGGCTGGTTACCATAGTAAGAGGATCTGGGGGTCTAGTTACCATAGCAACAGGATTTGGGGGGTAGTTACCATAACAACAGTATCTGGGGGTAGTTACCCTAGCAACAGGATCTGGGGGTAGTTACCCTAGCAACAGGATCTGGGGGTAGTTACCCTAGCAACAGGATCTAGGTGTTAGTTACCATAGCAACAGGATCTGGGGGTAGTTACCCTAGCAACAGGATCTGGGGGTAGTTACCCTAGCAACAGGATCTGGGGGTAGTTACCCTAGCAAACAGGATCTGGGGGCTAGTTACCTTACCATAGTAATAGGATCTTGGGGTAGTTACCCTAGTAACAGGATCTGGGGGGTGGTTTCCCTTAGCAACAATTTCTGGGGATAGTTACCCTAGCAACAGAATCTGGGGGATAGTAACGGGGCAAAGGGTAATTACTGTAGAAACAGGCAGTAGTGGGGGAGGCTTTTTTCCCCACAGTAACAGGTCGACAGAAAGTAACCTTTAGTACGAGGTTCAAAGGTCGGGGAGGGCGACAGTTCCCACAGTATCGGGACAGGACACATTGCGATAAGACCTGTACAGTCGCTATAATCACCAGAGGATGCCCGGCGGCGGATAAGCTGTGCGCGCGCGCGCGGGGAGATTGTGTGGCCGCCATGGCGGTGGAGCTGGATGTGTTTGTGGGAAACACCACACTCATCGACAAGGACGTTTATCAGCTCTGGCTGGACGGGTATTCAGGTAACAGGCTGAGGAGGCACCGCAGGGCATAGCCCTGACAATACGACGGCCCGGGGTCGACGAGTCAAGCCAAACCTTTAACCAGTACGAGAAAGGCCATAGCTTAACCTCTGCCTTCCATTCAGATACGACATTCAGTCCACGGAGTCTATTTGTTTATTAGCATCAGGTGACGTGTGGCAGCCATCTTTAGGGTGTTTATTCGCCTCCGTCCTCACTCCATCTCGCCCCCATCCTTGACACAGTGGTTAGCACCGCTGCCTCGCAGCGCCAGGGTCCCGGGTTCAATTCCAGACCCAGGAGACTGCGTGGAATTTGCACGTTCTCCCCCATGTCGGTGTGGGTTTCCTCTGGGTGCTCCGGTTTCCTCCCACAGCCCAAAGATATGCTGGTTAGGTGGATTGGCCGCGCTAAATTTCCCCTCGACGGGCCGAATGGCCACCTTCTGTACTATGAGGAGCTTCCAGATGGTCCCGAGGGGACAGTTGAATTGATGCACAGCCCAAATCGGCACAGAATTGGGAAATGATATTCCCCAGCGTGAGACTGGATTTAGGACGAGAAGCAGCCAGTCGAGAGGCAGTAGGTTTGGAGGGGAGGGAGAGGTGTGATCTGGCGTTTGGGTACTTGCGCGTCCTTTCGATTCAATCTGTTGCTCTGCCGTTGTTTCAGTGAGTGACGCCGTCACGATTCGAATCCAGAGCGGGATCTTGGAGCAGACCGGCGCAACGCAAGATGTTCTGGAGAGCGACACGATGGATCATTACCGGGCCTTCCAGATGCTGGAGCGCCTGCTGCACTGTCCTTCAAAGCTGACCAACCAGCTCCTCTTCCAGATCCCGCCGCCAATGCAGTCGATGTTAATTGAAAAGTAAGCTGGCTGAGCTGTATTTAAAATGAACCGCGAGATTTACAATGATGAGCGTGTGGGAGGATATTCTGTCATCCTGGCCTTGTCTGCCCTTGATGGGGGGGGGGGGTCACTGTAGAGGGAGCTTTACTCTGTATCTAACCCCGTGCTGTACCGGTCCTGGGAGTGTTTGATGGGGACAGTGTAGAGGGAGCTTTACTCTGTATCTAACCCCGTGCTGTACCTGTCCTGGGAGTGTTTGATGGGGACAGTGTAGAGGGAGCTTTACTCTGTATCTAACCCCGTGCTGTACCTGTCCTGGGAGTGTTTGATGGGGACAGTGTAGAGGGAGCTTTACTCTGTATTAACCCCGTGCTGTACCTGTCCTGGGAGTGTTTGATGGGGGACAGTGTAGAGGGAGCTTTACTCTGTATCTAACCCCGTGCTGTACCTGTCCTGGGAGTGTTTGATGGGGACAGTGTAGAGGGAGCTTTACTCTGTATCTAACCCCGTGCTGTACCTGCCCTGGGAGTGTTTGATGGGGACAGTGTAGAGGGAGCTTTACTCTGTATCTAACCCCGTGCTGTACCTGTCCTGGGAGTGTTTGATGGGGGACAGTGTAGAGGGAGCTTTACTCTGTATCTAACCCCGTGCTGTACCTGCCCTGGGAGTGTTTGATGGGGACAGTGTAGAGGGAGCTTTACTCTGTATCTAACCCCGTGCTGTACCTGTCCTGGGAGTGTTTGATGGGGACAGTGTAGAGGGAGCTTTACTCTGTATCTAACCCCGTGCTGTACCTGTCCTGGGAGTGTTTGATGGGGACAGTGTAGAGGGAGCTTTACTCTGTATCTAACCCCGTGCTGTACCTGTCCTGGGAGTGTTTGATGGGGGAAAGTGTAGAGGGAGCTTTACTCTGTACCTAACCCCGTGCTGTACCTGTCCTGGGAGTGTTTGATGGGGGACAGTGTAGAGGGAGCTTTACTCTGTATCTAACCCCGTGCTGTACCTGCCCTGGGAGTGTTTGATGGGGACAGTGTAGAGGGAGCTTTACTCTGTATCTAACCCCGTGCTGTACCTGTCCTGGGAGTGTTTGATGGGGACAGTGTAGAGGGAGCTTTACTCTGTATCTAACCCCGTGCTGTACCTGCCCTGGGAGTGTTTGATGGGGACAGTGTAGAGGGAGCTTTACTCTGTATCTAACCCCGTGCTGTACCTGTCCTGGGAGTGTTTGATGGGGACAGTGTAGAGGGAGCTTTACTCTGTATCTAACCCCGTGCTGCACCTGTCCTGGGAGTGTTTGATGGGGACAGTGTAGAGGGAGCTTTACTCTGTATCTAACCCCGTGCTGTACCTGTCCTGGGAGTGTTTGATGGGGGACAGTGTAGAGGGAGCTTTACTCTGTATCTAACCCCGTACTGTACCTGTCCTGGGAGTGTTTGATGGGGGACAGTGTAGAGGGAGCTTTACTCTGTATCTAACCCCGTGCTGGAAGTGTCTTGGCGTCAATAAGAAGAATTGAAATACTTTTCCTTTGACAGGTACTATACATTTGATGAGCCGTTTGTGCGAGAGGTTCTGGGGAAGAAACTATCAAAGGGGACGAAGAAGGACCTGGATGACGTCAGCGCGAAAACAACAATCACGCTGAAGAGCTGTCGGAGACAGGTAGGGGGCAGTTACAGCTCCTCGGTCGAAGCCAGACCGCATCTCAATTGTGTATTCGTATCCTTGGGAGCAGAACATCAATGTGATCGGAGTTTCTTCCCCCCTGTGCATATTCCTGCAGTTGCCCTGCTTGGCTCAGTTAGTGGCCTGTGTCACCGTCCTGATCCGGGCCTTGTTGAGGAAACCCCTTGCCCTCTTTGAAGGTTTGTGGAGAATTTAAATACCGAACCTGGGCTGGGTTCAGTCGCGCTTAGAGCACTGGACTCGGGTCCCAAGAGGACGACGACAGACCTGAGAGATTATCACTTCTCAACGACGGGTTACATTTGTCTCGCCGTCCCCAAGACGTTTCACAGGAGGGCTATAAAACGCAGCACCACCCCCGAGCCACGTTCGGAGATATTTAACGACCGGCGGCCAAATCCCGGTCAAAGGGGATGATTCTGAAGAACTAATCAAAGGAGGGGAGGCAGAGGGAGAGGTTCCCCCCCCCCCCCCCCCCCCCCCCCCCCCCCCCCCCGAGGCACAGGCGGCATGGTAGCACAGCGGTTAGCACTGCTGCCTCACAGCGCCCTGGTGCGATTCCCGGCTTGGGTGACTGTCTGTGCGGAGTCTGCATGTTCGCCCCGTGTCTGCGTGCGTTTGCTCCGGACGCTCCGGTTTCCTCCCACAAGTCCCGAAAGCCGTGCTGTTAGGTGAATTGGAAATTCTGAATTCTCCCGAACAGTCGCCGGAGTGTCGGGACTACAGGGTTGTCACAGTAACTTCATTGCAGTGTTAATGTTAGCCTACTTGTGACAATAATAAAGATTATTATTATGACAACGGTCGATTGATAGGAGTGGCAAATACAGAAGCAGCCAGAGGTGGAGGGGCAGAGAGATCCTGGGGGGTGGGGGTAAAGAGGTGGTGGGAGATGCACAAGGTCACGGAGGGGTTTTCAAACAAGTTGCAGCTCTGTGGAGACGGCTGAGGGGCTGACCTGATAGAGGAATTTAAATTGATGAAGGGCGTCTCGGTAGGGTCGGCGTTGTGAAGATGTATTTTTTTTTTTGGTATCCCAGAACAAGGGAATTCAGGAGTGGGGAGAACGTGGAACTAGCTCCCACAGGGAGTGGGGAGAATGTGGGACTCGCTCCCACAGAGAGTGGGGGAGAACGTGGAACTAGCTCCCACAGGGAGTGGGGAGAATGTGGGACTCGCTCCCACAGGGAGTGGGGAGAATGTGGGACTAGCTCCCACAGGGAGTGGGGGAGAACGTGGAACTAGCTCCCACAGGGAGTGGGGAGAATGTGGGACTAGCTCCCACAGGGAGTGGGGAGAATGTGGGACTAGCTCCCACAGGGAGTGGGGAGAATGTGGGACTCGTTCCCACAGGGAGTGGGGGAGAATGTGGGACTCGCTCCCACGGGGAGTGGGGGAGAATGTGGGATTTGCTCCCACAGGGAGTGGGGGAGAATGTGGGACTAGCTCCCACAGGGAGTGGGGAGAATGTGGCTCGCTCCCACAGGGAGCGGGGAGAATGTGGGACTCGCTGCCACAGGGAGCGGGGAGAATGTGGGACTCGCTGCCACAGGGAGTGGGGGAGAATGTGGGACTCGCTCCCACGGGGAGTGGGGGAGAATGTGGGATTTGCTCCCACAGGGAGTGGGGGAGAATGTGGGACTAGCTCCCACAGGGAGGTGGGAGAATGTGGCTCGCTCCCACAGGGAGCGGGGAGAATGTGGGACTCGCTGCCACAGGGAGTGGGGGAGAATGTGGGACTCGCTCCAACAGGGAGTGGGGGAGAATGTGGGACTCGCTCCCACAGGGAGTGGGGGAGAATGTGGGACTCGCTCCCACAGGGAGTGGGGGAGAATGTGGGACTCGCTCCCACGGGGGAGTGGGGGAGAATGTGGGACTCGCTCCCACAGGGAGTGGGGGAGAATGTGGGACTTTCTCCCACAGGGAATGTGGGGAGAATGTGGCTCGCTCCCACAGGGAGTGGGGAGAATGTGGCTTGCTCCCACAGGGAGTGGGGAGAATGTGGCTTGCTCCCACAGGGAGTGGGGAGAATGTGGCTCGCTCCCACAGGGAGTGGGGGAGAATGTGGCTCGCTCCCACGGGGAGTGCTCGAGGTGAATAGGGAACCGGGGAGGAAGCTGGATAAACCCGTGAGGGAGAGAGGATATGGAGATGAGGGTGAGATGAAGAGGTGGCTGTTAAGTGGCTTGTGTGGAGCAGATGGGCCACATGGCTTGTTTCTGTTGGTGTAATATTCTGTGTAACATTGCAGACAGAGAGCTTGGGAAGCTGTAACAGGACAGGCCGGGACTGAAGCAGTCCCATGCTGGGGAATGCCGTTTTCGGGGGGGTGGAATGGCAATTGGGTGAAGTTGCTGTGGGTGGGAACAGATCGACAATGTGATGAGGTGCGTGTTTAACCTCGGTACTTTTACAATGGGTCATCGTTTTTCCTCTCTCCCCCTCTCTTCATCTCTCTCCTTCCAGTTCGACAACTTCAAACGAGTGTTTAAGGTGGTCGAGGAGATGAAGGGACCACTGGTGGAGAATATCCAGCAGAATTTCCTACTTTCAGATAGGCTGGCCAGGTAAAACACCTCCTCCTTCCTTGACACAGGAGGCGACGTTTTATTTTAATGTATTTTATTCCCAACATATTCAAAAATCAAAATAATCTGGGGAACATTCTCCTCAGCCCCCCAGGCTAGCGATGAACAATTCCTCGAATAGGGTCGCGAACAATCTGCACCGTGTCTCAAAGCACTCCGCTGATCCCCTCAATTCAATCTTAATCTTCGGCCACCGGAGGAAGTCGTACAGGTCCCCCAGTCAGGCCGTCACCCCCCGTTGACCGCCGTTCCAGCGAGATTCTTCGCCGGGCGACCAGAGAGGCGAAGGCCACGACATCGGCCCCCCCCCTCCCCTCCGACATTTCCGATACCCCAAAAATCGCCACCGTAGGGTCCGACCTGGCCTCTACCCGCACAACCTCAGCTAACGTCACGAACCCTCCCGCCCAGAATTTCCCCAGCTTCTCACAACCCCCCCCCCTTAGAACATATGCCCGTAGTTCCTCTCGCACTTCTCACACTCATCCTCGCCCGAGTCACTCTCACCTTAAACTGTATCGGACTCATCCTCGCATACGAGGGTGTCGAATTCACCCTACCCATTGCCTCGCTCCACACTCCCCAACCTATCTCTTTCTCCCCCCCTTCCCATCTCCCATTTCTCCTTGATTCAGGAGGAAAAGTTGTCGGCGCTGTTGCCGGTATAAGGGAAGCGTCCACTTATTTCCCTCCCTGTGACCCGAGGTGACGCCCAACATTGTGAGAGGGAACTTCCCCCTCCTGGGCTCTGCCTTCAGGACTTTGAGCTCAAAACAAATTTGCTTGAACTCGAACACACGCTGATGGCGGAGACCCCCGTGCCCGTTCCGCAGAATCCCTACAGCGCAGCAGAAGGCCATTCGGCCCATCGCGTCCGCACCGGCCCTCTGAAAGGCACCCTGCCTAGGCCCACTCCCCCACACCCTATCCCCGTCACTCCACCTAACCTGCACATCTTTGGCCTTCCCGTGGCTGATCGACATTCTCTCCAGCTCTTATCGGCTGCCAGTGGAGTGAGCCGGATGAATTTTGCAGGTTCCGAACGCACCTTTCGTGGAAGGCAAGCGAGGGATGGGTGTCGAACCGGGAGCTTCTGGCTCAGCAGAGGGAGGGGCGCAAACCTCACACCGCCACAAAGCCCTCCCATCAAATATTATATATCCCAGTCCAGGAACAGGAGTGAGGGCTCTGCCAGATAAATGTAGATGAGTCCCCACTGGCTACCAGCAGTTATAGCTCTCGAACCCGCCACCTCTACCGTCTAGAAGGACGAGGGCAGCAGCAGACGCACGGGGAACACCCCCACCTGCAAGTTCCCCTCTCCGAGCCGCTCGCCCATCCCCACTCGGAAATATATCGGCCGTTCCTTCACTGTGGCTGGGGTCAGAATCCTGGGAACTCCCCTCCCTAACAGCACGGCGGATGTACCTACACCCCACGGGACTGCAGCAGGTTCTATATGGCGGCTCACCCACCATCTTCTCGAGGGGCAACTAGGGATGGGCAATAGATATTTGTCAAACAGGAGAGGGAGTGTACCTGGAGAGGGTCGGGAGAGGGGAAAGTTGGCAATGTATTGGGGTCTTGGCCCATGTGATTTTCAGCCCAAAGCTGCTCTATCGAGACCGTTTTGTTACTGAAACGCGATCGTGCTAGTGGACAAGGTGGTTCAATATCACAGACTGGGCCTCCACCAGAGGTTGGTGGGACCCTTACTTACATCCAGAGTGGGGGGGATTATCTATCGCCTTGTTTCCAGTGTGGGCTCTGGTTGCAGGTTCTTTTAGCCTCGTCATGTATGGCGAGAGGGATCCCTCAGCCTCAGCAGATGCGCCCTCGAATTTGTCAGTGGAGCACCATCGGGAGCAGCAGGATAGCTTTATTCTCTGGAGTTTAAAAGAATGAGAGGCAACCTCATTGAGACCACCAGGATTCTGAAGGGGTTTTGGATCGAGTGGAGGCTGAGAGATTGTTCCCCGCCGGTCAGGGAATCTAAAACACGGCGGCGGGAGGGAGCAAAGTCTCAGGATAAGGGGGCCGATCATTTCACTCGGGGAAGAAGTCGGCCATTTTGGGGAGCGAGCTGAGGAGAAATGTCTTCACTCGGGGAAGGAGTCGGCCATTTTGGGGACCGAGCTGAGGAGAAATGTCTTTACTCGGGGAAGGAGTCGGCCATTTTGGGGACCGAGCTGAGGAGAAATGTCTTCACTCGGGGAAGGAGTCGGCCATTTTGGGGTCCGAGCTGAGGAGAAATGTCTTCACTCGGGGAAGGAGTCGGCCATTTTGGAGACCGAGAGGAGAAATGTCTTCACTCGGGGAAGGAATCGCCCATTTTGGGGACTGAGATGAGGAGATATTTCTTCACTCGGGGAAGGAGTCGGCAATTTTGAACAAAGAACAAAGAAAATTACAGCACAGGAACAGGCCCTTCGGCCCTCCCGGCCTGCGCCGATCCAGATCCTTTATCTAAACGATTTTGGGCACTGAGCTGTTGAGAAATTTCTTCACTTGGCAAGGAGTCAGCCATTTTGGGACTGAGATGAGGAGAAATTTCTTTATTCCCTGAAGGAGTCGGCCATTTTGGGGACCGAGAGGAGGAGAAATTCCTTCACTCTGGGAAGGAGTTAGCATTTTGGGACTGAGATGAGGAGAAATTTCTTTATTCCCCGAAGGAGTCGGCCATTTTGGGGACCGAGATGGGAAATGTCTTCACTCGGGGAAGGAGTCGGCCATTTTGGGGACCGAGATGGGAAATGTCTTCACTCGGGGAAGGAGTCGGACATTTTGGGGACCGAGAGGAGGAGATATTTCTTCACTCGGGGAAGGAGTCAGCCACTTTGGAGCTGAGCTGATGAGAAATTTCTTCTCTAAAGGGTTTGTGAACCTTTGAAATTCTCTCCCAGGGGGTGTAGGCTCTCCGTCTCTGAATATATTTAAGGCTGTGGGAGAGACAGGTTTTTGGTCTCTCGGGGGATTATGGGATATGGTGACCGAGCGGTAAAATGGAGCCAGTCAAATGGGGCATTAGCAGTGTCTCCTTGGAGTGTGTTGTGTGGAGTGTATCCCAGGAATCGTGTCACTTCGTTTGAAGCCCTCAAACTGAAGCGAATGTTTCTGGGCCTCTGTACCGTTGCCAGTCCACGCTCCCCCGCTGCTCCTTCCTCCAGAAGCGAGACTCACCTGCGTGGTTTAATTGGTCTGCTCTCACCTTCCTCCCCCTCAAATCCAAAGAGAGCACATCTGGCCCACAGCTGCATCGAGCCATTTCCCCCCCCCCCCTCAAACCCAGCCAGATGTGGCTGAAACCCGCCCACATCTCCTCCGCTGCAGTCGCTCACCCCCCCCCCCCCCTGTCTCGGACCATCATCACCGAGATTGAGACCCTCTCCGCTGCGTCCTCCCACTCTCCCTCCCAAACCAGCACCCGCCTCAGCATCTGATCCAGCAGCCCCCTCTCATTTATCCCCACGCCCATCTCCGAGCTCACCGTATCCACCAGAACCATTCCTCTCCCCGACACGAACCTTCCCCTGGGCCCCCTGAGACGGAGAGGACCACCCAGCTTTGCAAGAACGTTGCCCGGGCCGGTCAGGTTGAGGGAAGGTTGGAGGGGGCCGGGGTTGCTTGCTTTGGGGCAGAGGGGGCTAAGAGGGTGGAGTGGCAGAAAGCACCCGTTTCCCTGAGCGGAGAGGCCAAGGATCTGTGTGAGCGTCGATTCGGGGAAATTGGTGGAAGGATTCACGGGGAGTCGTTACCCAAAGGCCGAGATCTGCAACTCACCAGGGTGATGGAGGCAGAGAAAGTTCCACCCAAACTGCCCAAACCCGACAGGACTAGCTACCAGGAGCTGGAATGCGGAACCTGGCTGGATCGCACTTTCCCGACCAGCACGGGCGTGAAGGGCTGAATGGCCTTTCCTCTGCTCGGGAAGGGTGGCAGGGCGGTTAGCACTGCTGCCTCACAGCTCCAGGGTCCCAGGTTCGATTCCCGGCTTGGGTCACTGTCTGTGCGGAGTCTGCACATCCTCCCCGTGTCTGCGTGGGTTTCCTTCGGGTGCTCCGGTTTCCTCCCACTGTCCAAAGATGTGCAGGTTGGGGTTACGGGGTAGTGGGCAGACTTGATGGGCTGAATGGCCTCCTTTGGCACTGTAGGAATTGTATGGGTTCTGTGGAATAGTCAGTGTTTTCCCTCCTGGCCTCCGGCCTCACTGACATTGTGAAAGGACCCCCTCTCCTCTCCTGGGTTACTGTCCTTTCCCTTTGCAAAACTGCCACCGTTAACCCGCTGCCCGGGCCCACGCTTGCCCCTCCAGAATCCCATCGGGCATGGCGTGTTAGCGCGGGGAGGGATCCATCGGCCGGCCCTCTGAGACATCCGAGGGGGTAGGAGCAGGGGAGCGACCTTGGGCCTGCCTGCTCGGGGTGTTGGGTCGGTGTGGGGAGTGGTGGAGGATCGGGGTGGTTACGGTCCTTGTTTGGTTTCTTCACACGGTGTTTCGCCTCCCCCCCCCCTTGCAGTGATTACGCGGCCATCGTCTTCTTCGCCAACAACCGGTTTGAGACGGGCAAAAAGAAGCTCCAGTACCTGACCTTCGAGGACTTTGCGAGCTGCGGCAAGCACCTGATTCACAACTGGACGCTGGGAGCCGTGGGTGAGTGACCTGGGACAGCGGGCAAGGTCGGGGAGGGAATCGAGTGTGGAGGTGGGCGGTTCAGGGGAGATATCACTGCTCCATCCTCCTGATAGCACCTTCCATGCCCTGGTGTAGCTGCATGTGAACAGGAGGAGGCCATTGGAGCCTGCCCGTCATTCAGTAAGATCAGTGCACCACTCCCTCAGTACTGACCCTCTGACAGTGCGGCACTCCCTCAGTACTGACCCTCTGACAGTGCGGCACTCCCTCAGTACTGACCCTCTGACAGTGCGGCACTCCCTCAGTACTAACCCTCTGACAGTGCAGCGCTCCCTCAGTACTGACCCTCTGACAGTGCGGCACTCCCTCAGTACTGACCCTCTGACAGTGCAGCACTCCCTCAGTACTGACCCTCTGACAGTGCAGCACTCCCTCAGTACTGACCCTCTGACAGTGCAGCGCTCCCTCAGCACTGACCCTCTAACAATGCAGCGCTCCCTCAGTACTGACCCTCTGATAGTGCAGCACTCTCTCAGTACTGACCCTCTGACAGTGCAGCTCTCCCTCAGTACTGACCCTCTGACAGTGCAGCGCTCCCTCAGCACTGACCCTCTAACAATGCAGCACTCCCTCAGTACTGACCCTCTGACAGTGCAGCACTCTCTCAGTACTGACCCTCTGACAGTGCAGCACTCTCTCAGTACTGACCCTCTGACAGTGCGGCGCTCCCTCAGTACTGACCCTCTGACAGTGCGGCACTCCCTCAGTTCTGGCCCTCTGACAGTGCGGCGCTCCCTCAGTACTGACCCTCTGACAGTGCAGCTCTCCCTCAGTACTGACCCTCTGACAGTGCAGCACTCTCTCAGTACTGACCCTCTGACAGTGCAGCTCTCCCTCAGTACTGACCCTCTGACAGTGCAGCGCTCCCTCAGCACTGACCCTCTAACAATGCAGCACTCCCTCAGTACTGACCCTCTGACAGTGCAGCACTCTCTCAGTACTGACCCTCTGACAGTGCAGCACTCTCTCAGTACTGACCCTCTGACAGTGCGGCGCTCCCTCAGTACTGATCCTCTGACAGTGCGGCACTCCCTCAGTACTGACCCTCTGAAGTGCGGCGCTTCCTCAGTACTGACCCTCTGACAGTGCAGCACTCCCTCAGTACTGACCCTCTGACAGTGCAGGCACTCTCTCAGTACTGACCCTCTGACAGTGCGGCACTCCCTCAGTACTGACCCTCTGACAGTGCAGCACTCCCTCAGTGCTGACCCTCAGACAGTGCGGCCCTCCCTCAGTGCTGACCCTCTGACAGTGCGGCACTCCCTCAGTACTGACCCTCTGACAGTGCAGCACTCCCTCAGTGCTGACCCTCAGACAGTGCGGCCCTCCCTCAGTGCTGACCCTCTGACGGTGCGGCACTCCCTCAGTACTGACCCACTGACAGTGCGGCACTCCCTCAGTACTGACCCTCTGACAGTGCGGCACTCCCTCAGTACTGACCCTCTGACAGTGCAGCGCTCCCTCAGTACTGACCCTCTGACAATGCGGCGCTCCCTCAGTACTGACCCTCTGACAGTGCGGCACTCCCTCAGTACTGACCCTCTGACAGTGCGGCACTCCCTCAGTACTGACCCTCTGACAGTGCAGCACTCCCTCAGTACTGACCCTCTCACAGTGCAGCACTCCCTCAGTACTGTCCCTCTGACAGTGCGGCACTCCCTCAGTACTGACCCTCTGACAGTGCGGCGCTCCCTCAGTACTGACCCTCTGACAGTGCGGCACTCCCTCAGTACTGACCCTCTGACAGTGCGGCTCCCTCAGTACTGACCCTCTGACAGTGCGGCACTCCCTCAGTACTGACCCTCTGACAGTGCGGCACTCCCTCAGTACTGACCCTCTGACAGTGCGGCACTCCCTCAGTACTGACCCTCTGACAGTGCAGCGCTCCCTCAGTACTGACCAGAGGATCCACAAAATCCCTCCAGTGCAGAAGGAGACCATTTGGCCCATCGCGTCTGCACCCACCCTCCGAAAGAGCACTCTACCTCACCCCATTCTCCACTTAACCCCGCGCATTGGCCAATCCACCCTAACCCGCACATCTTTGGACTGTGGGAGGAAACCGGAGTGCCCGGAGGAACCCCACGCAGACACGGGGGGAGAACGTGCAGACACCAGCCAGGCCACTTGGACAGCGCGGCAGTGGGACTGTCGAGCCGGATTATGCGTTCGTGACCCTGGTGTTGGACTCTGACCTGTAACCTCTGACTTCAAGCTGAGAGGGCAGAGTGAATGCGACTCACAGCTGTGACCGAGGATGTTGCTTGTCTCTGATACAGAAGCTGAGAAACGTGATGGCTTCGGGTTCCGTTCCCTGAATCTACACGTGTTGGCTTCCCACGTACATCAGTTGAAGGCAGTGTGGACAGTAACGGCTGACAGCTTGGCCTATCTGGCAGGGCTGTGTTTTGAAGTTGGGTAGCATTGGATTAGGGATGACTGACTCCAGTGAGGTACAAAGGTGTGGGTCAAAAATTAATTGTGGAAACAGAGATCTGTGTTCAGTCCTGATTAAGCGGGTTTAACCCTGTCAGATCTGCCCCTTCCATTGTCCGGGGTGCAGTTTCTCCCACCATGCACCCCACTCAGAGAGCTGTGGTCGGCGAGGGGAGCAGATGCTCACTGATGCCGATCTCCTCCTTTGCAGATTGTATGGTCGATGATATGGATGTTGACCTGGACAGAGAGTTTCTGCAGGATCTGAAAGATCTCAAAGTGCTCATCACCGATA
This sequence comes from Scyliorhinus canicula, assembly GCF_902713615.1. NCBI lineage: Eukaryota > Metazoa > Chordata > Chondrichthyes > Carcharhiniformes > Scyliorhinidae > Scyliorhinus > Scyliorhinus canicula. The sequence goes on along the minus strand of NC_052176.1, from coordinate 3,981,917 downwards.
AGGACCTCCTGGACCAGCACAAAAGGTAAGAGGGACCGGCCACTCTATAAATAACTCCCCCCTACACTGCCCCCCCCATCAACACACCCAGGACAGATACAGCACGGGGTTAGATACAGAGTAAATCTCCCTCTACACTGTCCCCATCAAACACTCCCAGGACAGATACAGCACGGGGTTAGATACAGAGTAAAGCTCCCTCTACACTGTCCCCATCAAACACTCCCAGGACAGGTACAGCACGGGGTTAGATACAGAGTAAAGCTCCCTCTACACTGTCCCCATCAAACACTCCCAGGACAGGTACAGCACGAGGTTAGATACAGAGTAAAGCTCCCTCTACACTGTCCCCATCAAACACTCCCAGGACAGGTACAGCACGGGGTTAAATGAGAGTGGCTCAGTCCAGGATGGGGATAAGCTGTGTATGTGACTATTTTGAATTTGGAGATTGATTTCAAAGTGAATTGTTTTTTGTTGCTCCCACAGCCTGGTCTGCACAGCGCTGAGGAGTAAAGTCAGCAGCTTCACTGAAATGGAGGCAAACTTTAAGGTAAAACCAACGGTTAGTTGAGGGAACCAAATGCTTTCCCGCCCAGAAAAACCCTCTGCCCTGAGTCTCGATCTCCTTTTGCAGAATCTCTCTCGAGCACTGATCAACATCGCCGCCAAGCTTATCCACACGAAGGATGTGCGGGATCTCTTCATCGACCTGGTGGAAAAGGTGAGTTCACCGCACAACGCGGAGCAAGGCCATTCAGCCCCTCGAACCTGCTCCTCTGTGTTAAGTTCGATCAGGACTGCTCGGCTTCACTTCCCTGTCCGCCCGTTCCCTCGCCGATCAGAAATCGGCCTCGGAACACGTGCGGCACGGTAGCACAGTGGGTAGCACTGCTGCTTCACAGCGCCAGAGTCCCAGGTTCGGTTCCCGGCTCGGGTCACTGTCTGCGTGGAGTCTGGGTTTCCTCCGGGCGCTCCGGTTTCCTGCCACAAGTCCCGAAAGACGTGCTTGTTAGGTAAATGCGACATTCCGAATTCTCCCTCCGTGTACCCGAGCAGGCGCCGGAGTGTGGCGACGAGGGGATTTTCACAGTAACTCCGTTGCAGCGTTAATGTCAGCCTGCTTGTGACACTGACCAGCTCTCCGAACGAGCATCGCGGCTCAGCGCCGTTTCTCCTGCCTCTTCCCCATAACCCCCCTGTTTCTATCCAAATAATCAGACGCCCTCTTGAAAGCTTCAATTTGATCTGTCCGTGCCACACGGTGGGTGGGGGGGGGGTTAGATATTAACCTTGCACATGCAAGATCAAGCTTTCAAATTACAGGAGTAACAACAAAGAGTTTGCTGTTGGCAGTAAAGCATTATTTGGTCCTGTTGCGGTTGTGATAGGCGCTATAGAAACGCCACCTCCTTTGGAATAAGGAACGGCAGGGCATCCGATCCAAGGATTCCCGTTACTCCAGCGTCTTTTCCCCTCGGGACGTTTGCAAAGTGCTTCGCAGCCATGAAGTCGTTGTTTTGACGCGTGGTCACTGCTGGTGGTCAAGCATTGTTGCAAGCTCCGTGTGTCGGGGGAGAGCGAACCCGCTTTCGAGGGAACCCGCTTGGCCTTAAACGTGCCCGTTTACAGTTGAGTTGAAATCGGGCCGGAGCGGGCCCCCCGATGGGGCCCACAGCCCCTACGCCCGATTCCAGAAGTGTAAGCTCTCTTCTGCTCAGTTCCGCCTCTCTCTCCCCTCTTGTCTTTCGAACAGTTTATCGAGCCGTGCAAATCCGATCGCTTGAGTTGCAACGACGTCGGCATCTTCCTTACGCAGTACATGAACACTGCGCGGGCCCTCGACGCCTTCAAGTAAGTACAGCAAAAGGAATCTCCCGTCAACTGAATAGCGGGGGTGGGGGGGGGGGTGATGTAAAGCGTCCCGTCCCCACCACAGACTTCTCAGTCTTGGCAAGCGCTCCGTTGCTCCTCGACTCAATCCCATGCCTTCGAGGCAGGAACAAGCATTCGAACTGTAAACTTTAGCGAAGGCATTGAATGAAAGAAATAACTTGAATCTCGGAAAGGGTAGCGCCTTTCACGGTGGGTATCTTTACAGCCAATTAAGCACTTTTTCAAGTGTAATATTACTGTTGTAATATTGCCTGTAAATCAGTTGACAATTTATTAAATGTTTATCGTAAAATTATGTCATTTAAAAAACAATATTTTGGACATTAGAAATTTCAGTTACTGAAAAAAATATAATGTCGATGAACGATCTTCAGCGAATATGCTTCACCGTGACTGTCAGCCAGAGGTAGTTAATGCAGTAAATCAGTTGGTGCTTTAATTGGCTTTTCCGGTCATATTTTTGTCAGGAAAGGACGTTAACTTTTGAACGTTATAACAGGAGTAGATAGGGCAGCACGGTGGCCTAGTGGTTAGCACAACCGCCTCACGGCGCTGAGGTCCCAGGTTCAATCCCGGCTCTGGGTCACTGTCTGTGTGGAGTTTGCACATTCTCCCCGTGTCTGCGTGGGTTTCGCCCCCACAACCCAAAAATGTGCAGAGTAGGTGGATTGGCCACGCTAAATTGCCCCTTAATTGGAAAAAAATAATTGGGTAATCTAAATTTTAAAAAAAAATAACAGGAGTAGATTATTAGTCTTGCAGAATGGACAACTAATTGGCAAATAAAATTTAAAAAGCCGTCTAGTTCACTAATGTCACCTTCAGGGAAGGAAATCTGCCGTCCTTACCCCGGTCTGGCCTACACGTGACTCCAGACCCCACAGCAGTGTGCTTCTCTCTGAAATGGCCGAGCCCAGCCCACTCAGTTCAAGGGCAGTTAGGAATGGGCAGTAAATGCTGGCCCAGCCAGTCGCACCCATGTCCCGTGAATGAATAACAAAAGGACATTAATCACTAAATGTTGCACCAGGGGTTAGGAAGGCCAGGGAGAGAATTGAGACGTGTTGGGTTCTGCTAAACCTGTGTGGAACCTCGGTCAGCCCGCACCTGGGGCACTGTGCACTGGTCACTATTCCAAAAAGGAGATCGAGGCACTGGCGAGGGCGCAGAGAGGATTTAGAGGGACCATCCCAGAGACGTGTGGGTAGAAAGATCAGGAAACGATCGCCAGGCTGGTCTCTCCTCTCTCGATGAAAGACGGCCGAGGGAGCGACCTAATGGAGGCCTTCAAAATTCTGAAAGGTTTTGAGGGAGCAGATACGGAGAGAATGTCTCCCCTCGAGGGGAAGAGCAGAAACTGGAGATCGTCAAGGTGAGGTAGTCGCCGGGAAATCCAATCTGGGAATTCAGAGAGTGGGGGAGAATGTGGGACTCGCTCCCACAGGGAGTGGGGTGAATATGGAACTCGCTCCCACAGGGTGTGGGGTGAATATGGAACTTGCTCCCACAGGGAGTGGGGGAGAATGTGGGACTCGCTCCCACAGGGAGTGGGGGAGAATGTGGGACTGGCTCCCACGGGGAGTGGGGGAGAATGTGGGACTGGCTCCCACGGGGAGTGGGGGAGAATGTGGGACTCGCTCTCACGGGGAGTGGGGAGAATGTGGGACTCGCTCCCACAGGGAGTGGGGGAGAATGTGGGACCCGCTCCCACAGGGAGTGGGGGGAGAATGTGGGACTCGCTCCCACGGGGAGTGGGGGGAGAATGTGGGTCTCGCTCCCACGGGGAGTGGGGGAGAATGTGGTACTCTCTCCCACGGGGAGTGGGGGGAGAATGTGGGACTCGCTCCCACAGGGAGTGGGGAGAATGTGGGACTGGCTCCCACGGGGAGTGGGGGAGAATGTGGGACTCGCTCTCACGGGGAGTGGGGAGAATGTGGGACTCGCTCCCACAGGGAGTGGGGGGGGAATGTGGGACTCGCTCCCTCGGGGAGTGGGGGAGAATGTGGGTCTCGCTCCCACGGGGAGTGGGGGAGAATGTGGTACTCTCTCCCACGGGGAGTGGGGGGAGAATGTGGGACTCGCTCCCACAGGGAGTGGGGAGAATGTGGGACTTGCTCCCACGGGGAGTGGGGGAGAGAATGTGGGACTCGCTCCCACGGGGAGTGGGGGAGAATGTGGGACCCGCTCCCACAGGGAGTGGGGGAGAATGTGGGACTCGCTCCCACGGGGAGTGGGGGAGAATGTGGGACTCGCTCCCACGGGGAGTGGGGGAGAATGTGGGACTCGCTCCCACGGGGAGTGGGGGAGAATGTGGGACTCGCTCCCACGGGGAGTGGGGGAGAATGTGGGACTCGCTCCCACGGGGAGTGGGGGAGAATGTGGGACTCGCTCCCACAGGGAGTGGGGGAGAATGTGGGACCCACTCCCACAGGGAGTGGGGAGAATGTGGGACTTGCGAGGTGTTTGGTGTCGATACATTTAAGGGGGAAACTGCAGCAATGAGGGAGAAGGGAATAGAGGGTTTCGATGGTAGGTTTAGATGAGTAAAGATGGGAAGTGGCTGGGGTGGGCTGACATGGACTGGTTGGGCTGAATGGCCAGTTTGCCTACTGCACAGCCTCTAATGTCTTCTGTTTTGTTTATCTAGACATCAGTCTCTGTGGGAACGATACATGGGCACCATCAAAAGCTGCATCATCACTATGTACCATGAGTGACCGCCTGACCCAGGGCAGGGCGAGCGGGAGCTTCGACCCTGCAACTTGGAGCCTCGTCACGACAGCAGGCAGGCGGTGCATCTCTCTGGGGAACCCCCACCCCCCTCGCACACCTCGGTGAGAGCCCTCGCTGAACGAGCCTCTGACTGTGGGGGCTCGCTGTGTGAGCCCTCCTTCACGGTATCTTCCCTGAAAGGGATGTAGTTCAATGGACTGTGCTGCCAACGTACACCCCCCCCCCCCCCCAATCAACTGAAATGGAAGATTTACTGTTCAAATATTCAATAAAGGTTTCAACTTTTTATATATTCTCTTTGAAAGTCTGTATTTCATTGGCAGTGGTACATGGGATATCCAGAGGTGGCAAAGGACAATGTAGAAATAAACGTTTGTGGGTTTGTTCCTCTCTCTCTGTGTGACCCTTTCTCTCTTTCTGTCTCTCTCTCTCTTTCTGTCTGTCTCTCTCTTTTTGTCTGTCTCTATCTCTCCCTGTCTCTGTCTCTCTCGGTCTCTCACTATCTGTCCTCTTTATGCCGTTCTCTCTCTGTCTCTATCTCTCTCTGTGTCTCTGTCCCTCTCTCTCTGCCCCATCCCCCTCTCTGTCTCTCTGCCCCGATGTCTCTCTCTGTCCGTCTCTCTCTCTCTGTCCCTGTCTCTCTCTCTCTCTATCCCTGTCTCTCTCTCTGCTCTTGTCTATCTCTCTCTCTGCTCTTGTCTGTCTCTCTCTCTCTGTCTCTCTCTCTGTCTCTCTCTCTCTATCCCTGTCTCTCTCTCTATCCCTGTCTCTCTCTCTCTCTATCCCTGTCTCTCTCTCTCTATCCCTGTCTCTCTCTCTCTATCCCTGTCTCTCTCTCTCTATCCCTGTCTCTCTCTCTCTATCCCTGTCTCTCTCTCTCTATCCCTGTCTCTCTCCCTCTATCCCTGTCTCTCTCCCTCTGTCCCTGTCTCTGTCCCTGTCTCTCTCCCTCTATCCCTGTCTCTCTCCCTCTATCCCTGTCACTCTCTCTCGGCCTCTCTTTTTCTGTCTCTCTCCCTCTCTGTCTGTCTCTCTTTGACTCTTTCACTCTCTCACTGTGTCTCTCACTCTCTGTCTCTCTCTCTCTCTCACTCTCTCTCTGTGTCTCTCCCTCTCTGTCTATCTCTCTTTCACTCTCTCGCTGTGTCTCTCCCTCTCTGTGTCTCTCTCTCTTTGACTCTCTCACTCTCTCGCTGTGTCTCTCACTCTCTGTCTGTCTCTCTCTCTCTATGTCTGTCTCTCCCTCTCTGTCTCTCTCTCTCTCTCTTTGACTCTCTCACTCTCTCTCTCTCTGTCTCTCACTCTCCGTCTGTCTCTCTGTCTCTTTCTGTTGACAGTAGGTTGCCTGGTCACCGGTTTCTGCCCCCCGGCGACCGTGGGGAATGATAGGGAGTCCGTTCGGAGATCCTGGACTGTATGGACTAGAACATCTGGCCAATCTCTGCACCGAGAAACAGTCTCTCCCGGCCGCAAGGGAGGGAGACATTCGAGAGCAGGTCAACTCTCCAGATACTTCAGAATGGTATTCTATCAACCCGCAACACCCAGGCTGATCTCCCTCCGCTTGCAAAATAAGACGTCCCAACAAATAACGACCCAACAAACAACGTGACAACTGTTATGCGAGGGAGATATTCGGAAATTGGGTCCAGAAATGAGACCCCAACGTAGCAAGCAATTTAGGAGTTAAATCGACAGGGAAAATACTCAGAGGGATGTGCCCACACCTGGCTGAGTTGCATTGTCTCAGTCAGACTTAAACTCGCTGGTGGGAATACACTGCATGTCCCAGATCCATTGTCCTTCGGGACATTCCCATCTGACCAGCTATTAGCCCGTTACATAGATGGCTTCTTCATCCGTCAATAGGAGGTTAGTTGCGTATCAGTAGCAATGCTCTGTTCTTTTGTATAAACGGGAATGGGCCATCAAACAACCAAGATTACGATGATAGCTTCAAGTCTGGAAACTCCAGCAGAGAACCTTTGTTTGAGGGGCTGGGCGGAGCTTAGATTGAGAGAGAGAGACTCAACGCTGTTTTGAACAGGTACGAGAGAAGGCCAAGAGTAGTCATGAAAGTGTCCACCGCGGGCAGCACGGTGGCCTAGTGGTTAGCACAACCGCCTCACGGCGCTGAGGTCCCAGGTTCGATCCCGGCTCTGGGTCACTGTCCGTGTGGAGTTTGCACATTCTCCCCGTGTCTGCGTGGGTTTCGCCCCCACAACCCAAAAAAAAATGTGCAGAGTAGGTGGATTGGCCACGCTAAATTGCCTCTTAATTGGAAAAAATAATTGGGTAATCTAAATTTTAAAAAAAAAATGAAAGTGTCCACCGAGGCAGCCTCTGGAAAAGGGTTCTGAAACAATGTCCCTGACAGAAGAAAAAGTGTCTAGTTAACTGCAAGCATTGCCTTCGTCTGCCCGTGTAAGTGGCATGAGAGCTGCATGTTCTGTTAAACGGCTGTTTAATGGGAACTAGTGTGTTCAGGTTAAGACATTACATGTAATCTGTTATTGTTCGGTTTGAAGTTTAAACATTGTATTTTTGTCTGAATAAAGTTTGTTTATGAAATAACCAAGCCGTATTTCTTATATTACCACTCCTGGAACGAATCGATCTTTCTGCACCGGTTTAAAACTTAAAGAAGCTATAGCTCTGGTTCAGTCTCGGAGCCACTTTTGAAAGCTGAGCTGGAGAGCAGAATGAAAAGTTAAGATTGTTCTGCTGTGATGCAACAACTGTCCATTGCAGTCCCTCTAGCGCCTGGTCTTATTCGCTCCCAGTTTGGTGTTCCTACTGGAGAGCCAAGACTGTGGGAGATGGGTGACTCCTGGAGTTTCCAACCCTCCCAGATCGGCCACGATCTCATTGAACGGCGGGGCAGACTCGATGGCCCGAATGGCTCTGCTTCTGCTCTTACGTCTTACGGTGCCCAATCTGTCCTCCGATTGTGGACTGACCCGGCTATTGCTGCATTGGCGATGGACGTCAGTCAAAGATACGGGGCTGGATTCTCTGGTCTCCGAAGGCGAAATTGCGTTTAGTGATCGGCCGGAGAATCCGCCCCTTCCAAACGCCGATCCACATATTGACGGCCTCGGGAAATTATCCGCTCCCCCACCGCCCCCGATGCTCCGTCCCCGGCCGGCCGAGTACCCGGTGGCGTGGGACACGTGTGGTCTTTGGTAGTCACCACTGGTGTATTGTACAGTATAAATGGGTTTAACGGTAAGGCCCTTGTACTACAGGTACGGGGGCAGATCTCTGCCTGCTGGCTCCGCCCAGTAGACGGAGTATAAGTATGTGTGCTCTCCGTACAGCAGCCATTTCGTCAGCTGCTGCAGGAGGCCACACATCTCTGTGTAATAAAGCCTCGATTACACTCTACTCTCGTCTCGTCGTAATTGATAGCGCATCATGGTCTCACCCCGTCGGGAACTCAGCGTGGATGCTGCGGACCCCGCCACAGTCGGGGGAGGGCCAATCTGTGGGCGGGGAGGAGACATTATTCGGGGCTGGGGGCACTGTGGGGGAGGTGATCTGGGGCGCACGAGCCGGCTGAAGAGGAGGGGGGGGGGGTATTTCGTGGGCCGGGTCCGCGAGCGGCCGCCGCCATGTATCACGACCCGGCAACTTCCCGGGCCGTATCGGCAACTGGAGCCGGCTGCTCCACGCTGCCCCCGCTAGCCCCCAGCAAAACGGGGAATGGGTGGCCGTTTTGCGCCAGTTTCGGAGATTCCAGCCCGGGGAACTGCAGTGATAAAACCCCCCCGGATCACAATGAACGTTTGTGCCTGCCCTTGCTGTACAGAAGCGGCAAGGGAGCTAAGATGGTGGTGTTCCCCGTGCGTCTGCTGCTGCCCTCGTCCTTCTAGACGGTAGAGGTGGCGGGTTTGGAAGGTGCTGTCGAAGGAGCGAGTGGCTGCGGGGCGTCTTGTAGACGGTGCGCACGGCTGCCGCTGTACGTCGGGGGGGGGGGGGGGGGGTGGAGGGAGTGAGGGGTTGGGGGTGGGGGGGGGGAATCTGGAGTCACATGTAGGCCAGACCTGGGTCAGTCGGCAGATTACCCCCTTTCCCCTCAAGGGAACATGAGTCAACCAGATGGGTTTTTACCAATTAGTGGTTTCGGAGTCACCATTACTGAAATTAGCTTGTAATTCCAGATTTATTCAATTAACTCAATTTAAGTTGCTCCAGTTACCAAGGATCTGCTACCAGACGGGAGAGAAACTGGTCCTTGCTGGAGAGTGAGCCGGAGTTTCGAAGAATGAGGGGAGGGGATCTCATAGAAACCTATAAAATCCTACCAGGACTGGACAGGGTAGATGCAGGAAGGATGTTCCCGATGGGGACAGGGTAGATGCAGGAAGGATGTTCCCGATGGTGGGGGTGTCCAGAACCAGGGGTCACAGTCTGAGGATACGGGGTAGACCGTTTCGGACAGAGATGAGGAGACATTTCTTCACCCAGAGAGTGGGCGGCCTGTGGAATTCGTTACCGCAGGAAGTCATTGAGGCCAAAACGTTGTGTTTCCAAGAAGTAGTTAGATACGGCATTCTGCCCCACTCCCTGTGGGAGCGAGTTCCACATTCTGCCCCACTCCCTGTGGGAGCGAGTCCCACATTCTGCCCCACTCCCTGTGGGAGCGAGTCCCACATTCCCCCCCACTCCCTGTGCGAGCGAGTTCCACATTCTCCCCCACTCCCTGTGGGAACGAGTTCCACATTCCTCCCCACTCCCTGTGGGAGCGAGTTCCACATTCTCCCCCCACTCCCTGTGGGAGGGAGTTCCACATTCTCCCCCACTCCCTGTGGGAGCCAGTCCCACATTCTCCCCACTCCCTGTGGGAGCGAGTCCCACATTCTCCCCCACTCCCTGTGGGAGCGAGTCCCACGTTCTCCCCCACTCCCTGTGGGAGCGAGTCCTACATTCTCCCCACTCCCCGTGGGAGCGAGTTCCACATTCTCCCCCACTCCCTGTGGGAGCGAGTTCCACATTCTCCCCCACACCCTGTGGGAGCGAGTCCCACATTCCCCCCCACTCCCTGTGGGAGCGAGTTCCACATTTTCCCCACTCCCTGTGGGAGCGAGTTCCACATTCTCCCCCACTCCCTGTGGGAGTGAGTCCCACATTCCCCCCACTCCCTGTGGGAGCGAGTTCCACATTCTGCCCCACTCCCTGTGGGAGCGAGTCCCACATTCTCCCCACTCCCTGTGGGAGCGAGTCCCACATTCTCCCCCCACTCCCTGTGGGAGCGAGTCCTACATTCTCCCCCACTCCCCGTGGGAGCGAGTTCCACATTCTCCCCCACTCCCTGTGGGAGCGAGTCCCACATTCTGCCCCACTCCCCGTGGGAGCGAGTCCTACATTCTCCCCCACACCCTGTGGGAGCGAGTCCCACATTCTCCTCCCCACTCCCTGTGGGAGCGAGTCCCACATTCTCCCCCACTCCCTGTGGGAGCGAGTCCCACATTCTCCCAACTCCCTATGGGAGCGGGTTCCACATTCTCCCCCACTCCCTGTGGGAGCGAGTCCCACATTCTCCCCCACTCCCCGTGGGAGCGAGTCCCACATTCTCCCCCAACTCTCTGGGTAAAGATGTTTCGCCTGAATTCCCGATTGGATTTATTAGTCACTGTCTGATATTGATGGTCCCCCTACCCCTCCACAAGTGGAAACATATTCTCCAGGTTAACCCCATTGAAAACCCCCTTCTTCATTTTCAATTCCTCGATCAAGCCTGGGGGAAAAGAGGCTCCACCTATTCCATCTCGCCTGATGGTTATAACTAACGTCTCTTTTATCCTTGAGGTTGTAACTTTCAGAGAGTGAGCTGAATGGGGCTTTGTCAAGATTTGATTTGATTTATTGTACCGAAGTACAGTGAAAAGTATTTTTCTGCGGCCGAGGGAACGTACACAGTATGTACATAGTAAACAAAAGAATAATCGACAGAGAACATTGACAAAAGGTACTTCGACAAACAGTGATTGGTTACAGGCAGAACAAGGGGCCAAACAAAGCAAATACATGCATAGGGCATCGTGAATAGTGTTCTTACAGGGAACAGATCAGTCCGAGGGGGGAGTCGTTGAGGAGTCTAGTAGCTGCGGGGAAGACGCTGTTCCTATGTCTGGATGTGCGGGTCTTCAGGCTTCTGTACCTTCTGCCTGATGGAAGGGTCTGGAAGAGGGCAAAGCCTGGGTGGGAGGGGTCTCTGATAATGCTGTCTGCCTTCCTGAGGCAGCAGGAGGTGGAGGCAGAATCAATGTGGGGGTGGCAAGCTTGTGCAATGCGTTGGGCTGAGTTCACCACACTCTGCAGTTTCTTGCGATCTTGGGCCGAGCAGTTGCCATACCCAAGCTGTGATGCAGCCGGATAGGATGATGTCTAAACCTCTACAATCCCAACACCCCCCAATCCCATCACCCCCCCAATCCCAACACCCCCCAATCCTACCCCCCAATCCCATTGCCCCCCCAATCCCAACACCCCCCAATCCTACCCCCCCAATCCCATTGCCACCCCCAATCCCAACACCTCCCAATCCCATTGCCCCCCAAACCCATCAACCAAACTCTCTCACCCTCCGTATCTCTCTCACCCTCCCTATCTCACTCACCCTCCCTATCTCTCTCACCCTCCCTAGCGCTCACCCTCCGTATCTCTCTCACCCTCCCTATCTCACTCACCCTCCCTATCTCACTCACCCTCCCTATCTCACTCACCCTCCCTATCTCACTCACCCTCCCTATCTCACTCACCCTCCCTATCTCACTCACCCTCCCTATCTCACTCACCCTCCCTATCTCCTCACCCTCCGTATCTCACTCACCCTCCCTATCTCACTCACCCTCCCTATCTCACTCACCCGTCCCTATCTCACTCGCCCTCCCTATCTCACTCACCCTCCCGTATCTCACTCACCCTCCGTATCTCACTCACCCTCCCTATCTCACTCACCCTCCGTATCTCACTCTCCCTCCCTATCTCACTCACCCTCCGTATCTCACTCACCCTCCCTATCTCACTCACCCTCCCTATCTCACTCACCCTCCGTATCTCACTCACCCTCCCTATCTCACTCACCCTCCCTATCTCACCACCCTCCCTATCTCACTCACCCTCCCTATCTCACTCACCCTCCCTATCTCACTCACCCTCCCTATCTCACTCACCCTCCCTATCTCACTCACCCTCCGTATCTCACTCACCCTCCTATCTCACTCACCCTCCCTATCTCACTCACCCTCCCTATCTCACTCACCCTCCCTATCTCACTCACCCTCCGTATCTCACTCACCCTCCCTATCTCACTCACCCTCCCTATCTCACTCACCCTCCCTATCTCACTCACCCTCCCTATCTCACTCACCCTCCCTATCACTCACCCTCCCTATCTCACTCACCCTCCCTATCTCACTCACCCTCCCTATCTCACTCACCCTCCCTATCTCACTCACCCTCCCTATCTCACTCACCCTCCCTATCTCACTCACCCTCCCTATCACTCACCCTCCCTATCTCCTCACCCTCCCTATCTCACTCACCCTCCCTATCTCACTCACCCTCCCTATCTCACTCACCCTCCCTATCACTCACCCTCCCTATCTCACACACCCTCCCTATCTCACTCACCCTCCGTATCTCACTCACCCTCCCTATCACCCACCCTCCCTATCGCTCACCCTCCCTATCACTCACCCTCCCTATCTCACTCACCCTCCGTATCTCACTCACCCTCCCTATCACTCGCCCTCCCTATCACTCGCCCTCCCTACCTCATTCACCCTCCCTATCTCACCCACCCTCCTATCTCACTCACCCTCCCTATCTCACTCGCCCTCCCTACCTCACTCGCTCTCCCTATCTCACTCGCCCTCCCTATCTCACTCACCCTCCCTATCTCACTCACCCTCCCTATCTCACTCACCCTCCCTATCTCACTCACCCTCCCTATCTCACTCACCCTCTGTATCTCACTCACCCTCCCTATCACCCACCCTCCCTATCGCTCACCCTCCCTATCACGCACCCTCCCTATCTCACTCACCCTCCGTATCTCACTCACCCTCCCTATCACTCGCCCTCCCTATCACTCGCCCTCCCTACCTCATTCACCCTCCCTATCTCACCCACCCTCCCTATCTCACTCACCCTCCCTATCTCACTCACCCTCCCTATCTCACTCGCCCTCCCTACCTCATTCACCCTCCCTATCTCACTCACTCTCCCTATCTCACTCGCCCTCCCTATCTCACTCACCCTCCCTATCACTCACCCTCCCTATCTCACTCACCCTCCCTATCTCACTCACCCTCCCTATCTCACCCACCCTCCCTATCACCCACCCTCCGTATCTCACTCACCCTCCCTATCACTCGCCCTCCCTATCTCACTCGCCATCCCTATCACTCACCCTCCCTATCTCACTCACCCTCCCTATCTCACTCGCCCTCACTATCTCACTCACCCTCCCTATCTCACTCGCCCTCCCTATCACCCACCCTCCCTATCTCACTCGCCCTCCCTATCACCCACCCTCCCTATCACCCTCACCCTCCCTATCTCACTCACCCTCCCTATCTCACTCACCCTCCCTATCTCACTCACCCTCCCTATCTCACCCACCCTCCCTATCTCACCCACCCTCCGTATCTCACTCACCCTCCCTATCTCACTCACCCTCCCTATCTCACTCACCCCCTATCTCACTCACCCTACCTATCTCACTCACCCTCCCTATCTCACTCACCCTCCCTATCTTCACTCACCCTCCCTATCTCACTCACCCTCCCTATCTCACTCACCCTCCCTATCTCACTCAGCCCTTCCTATCTCACACCCTCCCTATCTCACTCACCCCTCCTATCTCACTCACCCTCCCTATCTCACTCACCCTCCCTATCTCACTCACCCTCCCTATCTCACTCGCCCTCCCTATCTCACTCCCCTCCCTATCTCACTCACCCTCCCATATCACTCCACCCTCCCTATCTCACTCACCCTCCCTATCTCACTCACCCTCCCTATCCCAACCACCCTCCCTATCTCACTCAGCCCTCCCTATCACCCACCCTCCCTATCTCACCCACCTTCCCTATCTCACCCACCCTCCCTATCTCACTCACTCTCCCTATCTCACTCACTCTCCCTATCTCACTCGCCCTCCCTATCTCACTCACCCTCCCTATCACTCACCCTCCCTATCTCACTCACCCTCCCTATCTCACTCACCCTCCCTATCTCACCCACCCTCCCTATCACCCACCCTCCCTATCACCCACCCTCCCTATCACCCACCCTCCGTATCTCACTCACCCTCCCTATCACTCGCCCTCCCTATCTCACTCGCCCTCCCTATCACTCACCCTCCCTATCTCACTCACCCTCCCTATCTCACTCACCCTCCCTATCTCACTCACCCTCCCTATCTCTCTCACCCTCCGTATCTCACTCACCCTCCCTATCTCACCCACCCTCCCTATCACCCACCCGCCGTATCTCACCCACCCTCCCTATCTCACTCACCCTCCCTATCTCACTCACCCTCCGTATCTCACTCGCCCTCCCTATCACCCACCCTCCCTATCACCCACCCTCCCTATCTCACCCACCCTCCCTATCACTCACCCTCCCTATCTCACTCACCCTCCCTATCTCACCCACCCTCCGTATCTCACCCACCCTCCCTATCTCACTCACTCTCCCTATCTCACTCACCCTATCTCACTCGCCCTACCTATCGCTCACCCTATCTCTCTCACCCTCCCTATTTCACTCACCCTCCCTATCTCACTCACCCTCCCTATCTCACTCACCCTCCCTATCTCACCCGCCCTTCCTATCTCACACCCTCCCTATCTCACTCGCCCTCCCTATCACTCGCCCTCCCTATCTCACTCGCCCTCCCTATCT
>NC_052176.1:3960301-3966870 GCF_902713615.1 Scyliorhinus canicula | reverse complement strand
TGTCAACACACCTCTGCCTGTTTCCTTGCCAATAATAACTCGTTCCACTCGCCGTCATTGACTATGCTGGACCGCTGCCCGGGGAGGGTGGGGGCTGGTGGGAGGGCTTGGCCACTTCCATCTCCTGCTCCCGCGCCCCTCGCCTCCCCGGTTGGCCGCTCGACCCGTTCGTCCCTGCGGCACTCCAGGTGTGGAGGGGAGGGGGCACTTCGGAACTTGGTCCTCCTCACCCCCCCCCCCCCCCCCCCCCCCCCGCTAGCCGTTTGCCCAGTGTACAGTTCGTGATTCATCCTCTCTCTCTCTCTCTCTCTCGACAGGAATGTACTGACGGCTACGAATGGGATCACAAGAGGGAACACTGTCGAGGTACGCTCCCCCCCCCCCCCCCCCCCCCAATTGACGGAGCAGAAACCGACTCGGCGCCTCTGGATTCCTTTACCGATTCTCTTCAATGTGTGCCCCCCCCCCACTTTTGGATACCCACCACCACTCCAACCGGGAAACACTTCCTCCTCATCGACTCTAACCAAACCCGCCCTGAATCCAAAGGCCTCGATTTAATCTCCCCACCTTTTAACACTCCCAGCTTTTCCAGGAACTGATGTTTCTCAGCCCTCGGACGGGTCTGGTTAATCTCCTCCGCACCCTCTCTCCAAGGCACCTTTCTGAAAGTGAGGTGGCCGGAATTAGTCGTAACAGGCCGGGATGGGGGGGGGGGGGGGGGGGGGGGATTTCCAGAACGAAACTGGGTATCGGGGAGGAACGAAAGATCCCTGAAATGCAAATTTCCTGGCCGTGTCGGATTATTGTACATTTTCTCTCTCCTCCTATCCGGTTGCCTCACACGAAAGCCTGACCATGTAGGCCACAGCTGGAAAGGCACGGTCGGGGTGGTGGAGGAGGGGGGGGGGAATAAACTGCTGGGGTCATGGGGAGGGGTTGCAAAGGCCTTGGGTGGGAGGTTGTGAAGTCCGATCACGTGGAAGGGCGTGTGGAGGTCGCAGGATGGGAGGACGGTTAGCTTGGGGAAGGCCGGGAAGGGGCGCTGAGAGGGGACAATATTCCTGCTTCCCTCGGCCCACAAGCAGTGCTGGAAGGGCACCTTTCCTACCCGGTGCATCTCCCCGCCCCTCCCTTCTGCAAATGGGGAAGGACCAGCTCCAGAAAAATCTGCTCTTCCGCCCTTCAATGCCCCTGTTGAGGGGCTGAAAACTCCCACCCCCACCTGATAGAAGATTACAGCGCAGTACAGGCCCTTCGGCCCTCGATGTTGCGCCGACCTGGGAAACCCCTCTAAAGCCCATCTACACTATTCCCTTATCATCCATATGCCTATCCAATGACCATTTGAATGCGTTTAGTGTTGGTGAGTCCACTACTGTTGCAGGCAGGGCATTCCACACCCTTACTACTCTCTGAGTAAAGAACCTACCTCTGATATCTGTCCTGTATCTATCTCCCCTCAATTTAAAGCTATGTCCCCTCGTGCTGGACATCACCATCCGAGGAAAAAGGTTCTCACTGTCCACCCTATCTAATCCTCTGATCATCTAGGGCAGCACGGTAGCATGGTGGTTAGCATAAATGCTTCACAGCTCCAGGGTCCCAGGTTCGATTCCCGGCTGGGTCACTGTCTGTGCGGAGTCTGCACGTCCTCCCCGTGTGTGCGTGGGTTTCCTCCGGGTGCTCCGGTTTCCTCCCACAGTCCAAAGATGTGCGGGTTAGGTGGATTGGCCATGCTAAATTGCCTGTAGTGTCCTAATAAAAGTAGGGTTAAGGGGGAGGTTGTTGGGTTACGGGTATAGGGTGGATACGTGGGTTTGAGTAGGGTGATCATGGCTCGGCACAACATTGAGGGCCGAAGGGCCTGTTCTGTGCTGTACTGTTCTATGTTCTATCTTGTATGCCTCAATTAAGTCACCTCTTAACCTTCTTCTCTCTAACGAAAACAGCCTCAAGTCCCTCGTTAAGATCTTCCCTCCATACCAGGCAACATCCTGGTAAATCTCCTCTGCGCCCTTTCCAAAGCTTCCACATCCTTCCTATAATGTGGCGACCAGAACTGCACACAATACTCCAAATGCGGCCGCACCAGAGTTTTGTACAACTGCAACATGACCTCATGGCTCCGGAACTCAATCCCTCTACCAATAAAAGCTAACGCACCGTACTCCTTCTTAACAACCCTCTCGACCTGGGTGGCAACTTTCAGGGATCTATGGACATGGACACCGAGATCTCTCTGCTTGTCCACACTACCGAGAATCGTACCATTGTTGCCGCTGAAGGCCTGACCTGACGTATTATCGCTCTTTTGCAGACGTCAACGAATGCGAGACCATCCCTGGCGCCTGTAAGGGTGCCATGAAGTGCTTCAACCACTACGGGGGTTACCTGTGCCTGCCTCGGTCAGCCTCCATCGTCACCCACAATGACGTGCCCCCCAACAACGAGCCTGGCGGCGGCGACGGAGCCTCCCCACTCATCGCCAGTCAGCAGCTCCCTGACAGGGGCACCAACTCCGCAGCGACCGCCTGCCCGCAGGGGTACAGCCCCAACCAGGAGGAGCAGTGCGTGGGTAAGCGCGCCTCGTCAGATATGCTCTTCATCCATTCGCAAAGGGGGGGCAGACCGAGAGGGCGGACCGTCGGGGAGGGAGGGAGGCTCGCCCGTCCTGTCGCATCTCCTCAAATCGGATGTCCCCCCCCCCCGAAGCGATTCCCCGGCCGCGTGGAGTGGGGCACTCTTGTTTTCTCCTTGGAAGGCCGCGGGGGGGGGGGCGGACTGTGGCGGGAACCGCGGCAACTAAATGCGCGCACAGCAAGATCACACAGGCCGGGAGGGCGTGGGAATCGTGCGGGCGGTAATGCAGGGTTCTGAGGTACAAATCTAGAGGCCTATTTCCGTCGCGAGAGAGAGATCTGTGGTTACGTTCTCCGCGAGTACATTGGAAGGGCCTCCCATTCCCCCCCCCCCCCCCCCCCCCACCCCTCCCACCCTTCTCTGGGTGGGGAATTATTGTGAGGCATCTCCACCTCCCTGAGGAAGGAGACAAACTAGCTCGGTGCGGACTGAGAAACAGAGAGTGAGAGTCGTGTGCGCGCGTGTGTGTGGGGAGGTAGGCCGAGACCGGATATAAACTGGTTAAAGTCAGAGGCGAACCAGGCCTGACCACAAAGCCCCTGGCTGAGGATCGGAGCCTCTTGATTTTGGCAACATGATCACTTCCCTCTCTCATTTACCTCACAGAACCTGTAATTCTCTGTACACTCCCCCCCCCCCCCCCCCTCCCAGGGGCCCTCACTCTGGGCTTCATGTTAAAGTGTTCCTCTGGAATAACCACATCCTGTGGGCTGATGCCAGCCGGATTACTTGACTTTGACTGTCCCTCTGTAAACGCTGCCGATTCGCGTTGGATTAACACCCGCCGTGCCTGGGACACACACACACACGCAGGGGAGAGGCCATTCAGCCCCTCGCCAGTCTGTTTTATCATCCTTTATGCTGTCACGGGGGATGTTGTGGGGGGGGCGACGCTGGGCCGGACCATTTGTTGGCCCATCCCTAATTGCCCCCCTTGAAGTGTGCGTCTCGCTCGGCCCATTACAGAGGGCCGGGGGGGCCGACCACATTGCTGTGTGTGTGTGTGTGTGTGTGTGGGGGGGGGGGGGGGGCGTCTGGAGTCACATGTAGGCCAGACCGGGATAAGGGCGGCAGATTGCCCCCTTTCCCCTAAAGGGGGACATTAATGAACCAGATTGGGGGGGGGGGGGGTTTATTTAACGACAATCGATGATCGTTGTCACGGTCGCCGTTACCGAGCTTCACAATTCCGGATTTTATTCGTTGAATTTTAAATTCACCAGCTGCTGGGGTGGGATTCGAAACCCGTGTCCCCCCCCCCCCGGAACACTAACCTGGGGGGGTGGGGGGCTCTGGGATACTGGCCAATCCTGCCACTGTCGCCCCGTTTTGCCAGTCAACCAGATCATGTCCAAAGATGGGCAGGTTGGGTGGATTGGCCGTGCTAAATTGCCCCTTAGTGTCCAAAGATGTGCGGGTTAGGGTGGATTGGCCGTGCTAAATTGCCCCTTAGTGTCCAACGGTGTGCAGGTTAGGGGGGGGGGGGGTTGCGGGAATAGGGTGGGTGAGTGGGCCAAGGTACGTGGCTCTTTGAGAGGGTAGGTGCAGACTCGATGGGTCGAATGGCCTTCTTCTGCACTGTCGGGAACTCTCTGTCTGATCTGTCCCGGACCCCTGTCTGCTCACCTTAGTTACCCCCCTCACCCACCATAAAGACTATCGAGCTCCATTTTTACATTTCCACCTTTTATGAGGGGTGGTGGGGGGCGGGGGGGGGGATTCTGGATTCCGCTGCCCTTTGTGAAGAGCTTCCTGACCAGCCCCAGACCAGCCTGGCAACAATTCTGAGAAGCTGCACCTCCCTCTTCCCCCCACTAGAGGAAGCACCTCCTCTCCACCGACCTTCCTGTCTGCCCTTGTGCATGGGTGTATGAGATCCCAAGGCTTCTATTGGAGGAATGGCAGAGCGCGGGGGGGGGGGGGGGGGGGGGGAGTACTCCGCCCGCCGTCCCAGGGCCAATATTTACCCCACATTGTCTCGCCTGACAGCGCGGCGCTCCCTCGGCGCTGGCAACGCCGGTGTGGATTATGGGCCTAAATGGTCAGGGTGCCCGGGCGGACAGTAGAGAGAGAGAAAGGGCTGCCTAAACCTCCCCGCGGAATCCCGCTCGCCTGACTGACCTCCCGGGTTCCCTCACACAGACCTCGACGAGTGCCAGCTCGATACCCACAGCTGCCAACCGAGCCAAGAGTGCGTCAACACCCAGGGCGGGCTACAACTGCGAGTGCCCGGAGGGATATCGGCTGGTGGGGACAGAATGCATCGGTAAGTGACCAGGAGATGGGAGTCGCAGAAGGGAACGTTATTGAAGTGGAGAGAGGGACTGCGGAAAGCTGTGGGACAGAGGGACCTGGGCGGCCGAGTGTATGATTCACAAGTTAGAATACAGGTCCGGGCAAGTGGTGAGGCGGACAAATGGAATGTTGGCCTTCATTGGGAGGGGGAATGGAGGGGGAATAGAGTGGACAAGGCGGGAGGTCTTGCTACATCTGTACGGGGCATCGGCGAGACCTTACGGAGTACGATGTACAGCGTTGGTCATCTTACTTACGAAGGGGGTGTTCTTGCATTGGACTCAGTTCCGAGGAGGTGGATTAGTCGGATTCCTGGGATGGAGGGGCTTGTCGAGCAGGTTGCGGCCTGTACCCTTCGGAGTTTAGAAGAACGAGAGGGGACCTGATTGAAACGTATCGGATTCTGAGACGGTTGGGGGGATTGACAGGGTGGATGCCGGGAGGATGTTTCCCCCTCGCGTAGGGGGGAAATCTAGAACGGTTGGGTTATGAGTGTTCCTAAGCCCCGCTCTTCATCGGAAACGGCCAACACCCGCTTGGGGTTTGACACCCCCCCCCCCCCCCCCCCCCCCGCACCCCAGGTTCAGAGGTGAAAGGTTGCCCCTGTGGTAGGCAGGGCCCGGAAATCGTGCGTCCTCCATCCTTTGGCTGCTCGATGGCGGGGGGGTGGCACAGGGTGGCGAGGACACGGGGACCCCCAGCTATCGGGTCTGGGACCTCGTTAACATGCGGCGACGCCGGGCCGGCAGCCATTTTGGGGCCTACATGGGCCGCCTAGCAACCGAGGGACGGCCTGATTTCCGAGTCAGGTCAATATTCGTCCACGTTTCTTTTTGTTTTCTTCGATGATGGGTCGGGGGGGCAAGAGAGGAAAGGTCAGAGTTATAAATTACCTGGAAATAAAAAGTCTTGAACCCCACACATTGTAAGAAGTGGGAGGGGGTGGGGGGAGCAGGAAGGACACAGGCCCTGGACGACCCTCAAACATCTTGCCCCCCACACCACCCACTCAGCGTCTCTGTCTCTCTTTCAGATATAAATGAGTGTCGCTCCAGGTACTGTCAGCATCGATGTGTAAACTCCCCGGGGTCCTTCACCTGCCAGTGTGAGCCGGGCTTTACCCTGGGGGGAGACAACCGCTCCTGTGTGGGTAAGTCGAGCACCGTGGCCGCCTCTTGTCTCATTTTCGCTGAGTGCGCGGGAGAATTCGGGAGAGGACGGCAGTATGCTCACCCCTCAGCATCGTACACTCCCGCTCGAACCCAGCCCTGGTCAGTGTGGTTCCTGCCATCATCTATGTCCAGTCAACTATGGGGACCAGACCCCCCTATACAGATATACAGCAGAGAACCAGGCCACTCAGCCCAACTAGTCCATGTCAGCCCACCACAGCCTCCTCCCAACTTTCCCCATCTAAATCTACCATCCTAACCCTCTATTCTCTTCCGCCTCATATGCTCGTCCACATTCCCCCTCGAGATCACCTCAATCACTCCCTGTGGGAGCGAGTCCCACATTCTCCCCCACTCCCTGTGGGAGCGAGTTCCACATTCTCCCCCACTCCCCTGTGGGAGCGAGTCCCACATTCTCCCCACTCCCTGTGGGAGCGAGTCCCACATTCTCCCCCACTC
>NC_052176.1:3945301-3955301 GCF_902713615.1 Scyliorhinus canicula | reverse complement strand
CTAAACTGTCCCCATCAAACACTCCCAGGACAGGTACAGCACAGGGTTAGATACAGAGTAAAGCTCCCTCTACACTGTCCCGATCAAACACTCCAAGGACAGGTACAGCACGGCGTTAGATACAGAGTAAAGCTCCCTCTACACTGTCCCCCATCAAACACTCCCAGGACAGGTACAGCACGGGGTTAGATACAGAGTAAAGCTCCCCCTACACTGTCCCCATCAAACACTCCCAGGACAGGTACAGCACAGGGTTAGATACAGAGTAAAGCTCCCTCTGCACTGTCCCCATCAAACACTCCCAGGACAGGTACAGCACGGGGTTAGATACAGAGTAAAGCTCCCTCTGCACTGTGAGGTGACCTTATTGAAATATATAAGTTCCTGAGGGTGGGGCAGACCACCCTCTTGGGAGAGACCTGAGCCTGGGGAGGGACAGTTTCTAACTCAGGGTGTCTCCCATTTGAGGTGAATGTTTTCTCTCAGTGGGCTGTTGGTCTCTGGAACCTTCTTCCCCGGGGAGCGGCCGAGGATGAGGGTCGGTGAATATTTTCACGGCCGAGGTAGGTAGATTCCTGACTGACGGGGAGGGGGGTCAAAGGTTAATGGGGAAGGGGGGCCAATGGGGGATGGGGATAGGCGTGAATGTGAGGTGGAGATTTACAATCAGATAGGCCACAATCTTATTGAACGGGGCTCGAGGGGCCTTCTCCTGCTGCCTACGCGTGCTGTTGTTTGATCCCCTGATCGCGGCTTGTGTGTTTTGATCGGTACAGACGTGAACGAGTGCGAGACAGGGCAGCACCAGTGCAGTGACAACCAGCTCTGCACCAACATTTACGGTGGATTCCGATGTGTGCCCAAGAATCAATGCCAAGAGCCATACGTGCGGGTTTCAGACAAGTAAGCAGTCAAACATTCCAATTATCACTGACCAGGTGCCGCCCTCCCCCAGGCACAGGAAGGCCCCAGATTTTATTTTGGCAGTGATTAAATACTAACCATAATCCTAGTATTGACATTCTTTCTGCCATTCGTGTCCTGGCTTCTTCTCCATTTTTCCGCCCCGCTCCTCATATCCCATAATCCCCTGAGACACCAGAAATCTGCCTCACCAACAGCCGTAAATATATTCAGCGATGGAGCACCCAGAACCCTCTGGGGTTGAGAATCCCAAAGATTCACAAACCTTTTCGTCGAAGGAATTTCTCATCTCGGTCCCCAAAATGGCCGACTCCTTCCAAGAGTGAAGACATTTCTCCTCATCTCGGTCCCAAAATGGCCGACTCCTTCTGTGTGAAGAAATTTCTCTTCATCTCGGTCCCCAAAATGGCCGGCTCCTTCTGAGTGAAGAAATTTCTCTTCATCTCGGTCCCCAAAATGGCCGACTCCTTCCCCGAGTGAAGAAATTTCTCCTCATCTCAGTCCCAAAATGGCCGACTCTACCAGTACACCACTCGCTTAACCTGTATGTATCTCTGTATCCTCCTCACAGCTTGCATTCCCACCTAGCTTTGTGTCATCAGCAGACTTAGATACGTTACCCTATCTTGTGATTTAAGTCATAAATATAGATAGCGGAGGCCCCAGCACCAGTCCTTGCAGCGCTCCAATAGTTACAGCCTGCCAACTTCGAAGTGTCCCGATTATCCCAACTCTCTGCTTCCAGACCGCTAGCTAATCCTGTCTATGCTAATATATTACCCTCAACTCCATGAGCCCTTATCGGGTGTTTTAACCATTTTGTGTGGCACCTTATTGGATGTCTTTTGGAAGTCCAGGTAGAGTACATCTACTGATTCCCTTTTATCTACCCTCGGAGATAAATCCTCCAAAGCAAAAAACTCAAAATAAAATTTGCCAAACGAGATTTCCCTTCGCGGGACCATGTTTCACTCGACACGTTGACCCCCTCTCCTTCCCGCAGCCGCTGTTTGTGTCATGCGACGACCGCGGGCTGCCAGGACAAGCCGGCCTCGATTGTGTACCGGTACATGAGCATCACGTCGGACAGGAGCGTCCCCTCCGACATCTTCCAGATCCAGGCCACCAGCATCTACCCCGGAGCCTACAATACCTTCCGCATCAAGGCTGGGGACGAGCAGGGAGATTTCTACATCAGGGTGAGTTGGTCCCGGGAACCCTCGGCTGACGGGAGGCAGGCTGTGGGACGGGCTGGTGTTTTTGGGGGCTGGAAACTTGGGGCTGGGGGTGGGGGGGAGAAAGAGAGAGGAGCATCAGAGGTGGAGATTTGTAATATATTAAGAACGTCGCCAAACACCAATCTGCTGACAAGCCAGCGAATCAGTTTATTGACGAGGTTGGTTGAAGAGTAAATATTGGCCCCAGGGAATCATAAGATATAGGAGCAGATTTAGGCCATTCGGCCCATCGAGTCTGCTCCTCTATTCAATCATGGTTGATATCCCCATTCTCCTGCCTTCTCCCCAGAACCCCTGATTAATCAAGAACACCAGATTTGTGCTCGAGGTGCTGTTACCTATAGGGCTACAGAGCAAGAGCTGGGGGGGGGGGAGGAATTAGACCAGAATGGTTCTTCCATTAGAACATAAGAACTAGGAGCAAGAGTGGGCCTTGAGCCTGCTCCACCGTTCAGTACGATCATGGCTGATCCCACTCTGGTCTCAACTGCACCGTCCTGCCCGTTCTCCGTGACCCTTCAACCCACGGTACGGCACAGTGGTTAGCACGGTTGCTTCACAGCGCCAGGGTCCCGGATTCGATTCCTGGCTCGGGTCACTACCTATGCGGAGTTTGCGCATTCTCCCCGTGTCTGCGTGGGTTTCCTCCGGGCGCTCCGCTTTCCTCCCACAAATCCCGAAAGACGTGCTTGTTGGGTGAATTGGACATTCTGAATTCTCCCTCCGTGTACCCGAACAGGCGCCGGAATGTGGCGACGAGGGGATTTTCCCATTGCAGGTATTAATGTAAGCCTGTGGGTTCGATCCCGGCCCCGGGTCACTGTCCTGTGTGGAGTTTGCACATTCTCCCCATGTCTGCGTGGGTCTCGCCCCCACAACCCAAAGGTGTGCAGGGTAGGTGGATTGGCCACGCTAAATTGCCCCTTAATTGGGAAAAGAAAATTGGGTACTCTAAATTTATTTTAAAAACAGGAAAGACCGCATTTCCGGCAATGCGGCACTGAGGGCTGGGAATGTCGAAGTCCAGGAGGGGAAATCTGGAACATTCTCCCCCCCCCCACCCCCACAAAAAAAAGGCAGGGGTCAGGGTTCAAAACTGAGAATAATGGATTCTTAACAAAAACGGCAAATGCTGGACAATCGCGGCAGATCTGTCAGCATCTGTGGAGAGAGAAGGGAGCGAACGTTTCCAGGCTGGATGGCTCTCTGTCAAAGCCACCCAGACTCCAAACGTCGGCTCCCGTCTCCCTCGACACAGACGCTATGCGGCTTGCCGGGATTGTCCGGCGTTTTTATTTCTGATTCCAGCATCCGCAGAAATGTGCTTTTCTTAAAAAAAAAAAATCAATAACGGATTTCCATCAGGTTAAGGGGGGGGGGGGAGGGAAATGGAGGGTTTGCGAGCCAGAGTTAGGAGAGAGATCCGACACGATGGGAGTTCAAGAGATAGGACGGAGTCGAGTTGCGGCTGAATGTTCCCGTTTCCCACACTGGAACTAATTCTCCTTTTCCTCTTCCCCCCCCCCCCCCCGGACAGCAAATCAACAACATCAGCGCGATGCTAGTGCTAGCCAAGCAAGTGACGGGCCCACAGGACTTTGTGCTGGATCTGGAGATGGTGACTGTAAACCCTGTCATGTCCTATCAGTCGAGCTCTGTGCTGCGGCTGACTATATACGTGGGCCCGTACTCCTTCTAAAGGGGAATATCGCCTCGGGTCTTACTGTACGAGGAATTCCCTTTTTTAAGTTAAAAAATGGTTTGCAACAAACATACCTTGCATTTCGACACACATCTTCGTCCATCTTTTTTTTTAAATCCGAGAGACTTGGCTAAACAAAAATTGCACTTTAAAACGCAAACGGAGACATCGCCAAGGCCTCCATCTTTGTTTCCTGAGGCGACGAGAAAATAAGTCGATCGTCCCCGTGTGCTGTTCTGGGAAGAGTCGGAATTTTCTCCCCATGTCCAGGGCGCACATCTGAGGTAAGGGTAAGCCAAAATCTCTGGTGTCTTGGTGTTCCTGGGCAGGCGCGTGTCTGGCTCCTCGCCCCCTCAGGCGCCCAGGCCTACCGTCGGACGTCGCCATCGCTCTAGCACACTGAAGGGGCCCTGCCGAAGAGGCTATCCCACACGCACTCCAACCAGAGGGGCTGGTAGCCTCTGAACTTCCCTTCCCCAGGAGGCAGTGGGAGCACAGTCTTTGAATATTGTTAAGGCAGAGGGGGAAGAGGTTCCTGGGTCTGCAGGAGGGGAAGGGCTGTTGGGGTTGGGGGGGGGCAGGACACAGATTCGATATCAGGTCGGCCCCGATCTCATCAAACGGCGGTACGGGCTCGAATGGCCCACTCCTGCTCCGTGTCCGGAGCCTCCCACTGCACCCCTTCGCCCAGCACCGTGTGCCCACCCCGGCCTACCACATTGCCTGTCGCAGTCGATAACGCCCCCCCCTCTCCCCCCCACCTTGCCACCCACCCCTCCTGGCCCAATGATTACCCCCTTAACAAACACGCGAGGAGCAATAGCTCCACGAGAGAGCATGGGCCCTCGAACATCGCCAAGTCTGACTGAGAGCCTGAAGCATCTCCGACTATTTTGATCGAAACAATCAAACTACCCGAGGAAGGAGCTGCGCTCCGAAAGCTCGTGTTTGAAACAAACCTGTTGGACTTTAACCTGGTGTTGTAAGACTTCTTACTGTGCTCACCCCAGTCCAACGCCGGCACCTCCACATCATAAATTAAATAAACTGAGGGACAGATTAAAGGGGCGGCCTCTTAAAGGGATTAGTTCCTCAAACAGCAACAAAGTGCAAATTAAACTTAAAATATCAAACTGAAATGTGATTAAAAGGGTCGATAAACAGGGTGGCACGGTGGGTTAGCACTGCTGCCTCACGGCGCCGAGGTACCAGGTTCGATCCCGGCCCTGGGTCACTGTCCGTGTGGAGTTTGCACATTCTCCCCGTGTTTGCGTGGGTTTCGTCCCCACAACCCAAAAGGATGTGCAGGATAAGTGGATTGGCCGTGCTAAATTGTCCCTTAATTGGAAAAAAAATAATTGGGTACACTAAATTCGAAATTTTATTAAAAAAAAAAAAAAGGGGCGATAGAGCAATCCAACCCCCTGCGGTGCCCACTGAGCACGGGCGGCCTAGAGGGTGCCCGTGAACACCCCATGCTCCCGCTCCAAGGGCACCCGGCCGGGAAGGTAGCAAGCGGAAGCGGGGCAGGCATTCGAGTTGGACGACCCCCCCCCCCCCCCCCCCCGCCCGGTCTTGCCGCCCGCTGCCTGGGCCCGTTTATGCCGTGTTGGACCCAGCCTGGCCCCAGGAGCACGTTCACTAGCGGGGGGTCCTCCTCCCTCCCCGCCCCCTCGTGCCCGCAGAGCAGGAGCCTGGGGCTGCAGTGCAGACAGGACCGTCACAAAAGCCGAAACTGAAGAGAGGGGTGCAGCCTAAAACAAACCCGCGTGCACACGGTCCACGGACTTCACAAGGCCGCAGAAAAACAAGAGGGCAGGCATCTTGGGAGTCGGTGAACCCACGCAGTCTGCGGGACTTCTGCGTCACACACCCTCCAGGAATTGGAATGAAGCACCCCAGTCCGGTTTGCACTGATATTTTCACCTTTATTGACACATT
This sequence comes from Scyliorhinus canicula, assembly GCF_902713615.1. NCBI lineage: Eukaryota > Metazoa > Chordata > Chondrichthyes > Carcharhiniformes > Scyliorhinidae > Scyliorhinus > Scyliorhinus canicula. Next base: position 3,949,496 of record NC_052176.1, on the reverse strand, counting down.
TAGACACCATTGCAATAGCACCTCGCCCCCGACCTTACTGGGGACGTTGGCTGTGATTCAAGGCCAACATGAATCGAAGACGTCTCGAGCAACACACCGAGATAGTCTCCCCCTCCCACCCGTGGAATGGGGGGGGGGGGGGGGGGGGCACTGTCACTGCTTACTGTACACGATTACCGCTAACAAACACACGCACAGCGTTTTACACACGCACTCACACCGAGCTCTAAGGTTTCACATGTCAGACATGCAACAGAGACAATTCACGTCATCAAAACACGCAAGGTTGGGTGGGGTGTGGGCGAGGGGCTGCCGACCACAGAGAGAGAGAGAGAGAGCACCGCGTCGAGCATACAGAACCCGCCCCACCCCTACCCCACGACACTAGACGACACACAAAAACACGGCAAAACGGGCAACGGCGGACTGGCCGCTGACGCTCACGGCTGACGTACCCCACAGGACGGGACGCAACACAGCAACGGGCGACAGAAACGAGAATCAGGTACCGCCTGGAGAAGAATACCTGTGCGCGGCACGCATTCCACCCCCCCCCCCTACCCCCCGCCCTCCAGGGCAATCCCTGGCTCCAGCCTCCCAGGCCCCTCCCCCCCCCTACCCAGAGCTACGCTCTTCTCCTGAATTTCACCTCACGTCATCCCGCGCCTAACCTCCTAGCGGGCGGCGGTGAGGGGGGGCGTTGATGCCTCTTTCCCGTTGACGGCAATTCACGTCTTTAAAAAAAAAGATGGCTGGCTGTCGAGGCAAAAAGAGGACATCTGATTGGTTAACGCAGATGATGTCTGATTGGTCAGGAAGGAAGGCGTTGGGGGGGGTGGGTAAAGAGTACTGCCCAGTGAGGACGGGTGGGGTTGGTCGCCCTCCATTGGCGAGTGTTGCGCGACACACACAGGAAACAGGGGCTGTTACCCGCTCTCGATACGTTCACCCCCCCCCCCGTCCCTCAGGGGCTGGTTTAGCTCACTGGGCTAAATCGCTGGCTTTTAAAGCAGACCAAGGCAGGCCAGCAGCACGGGTTCGATTCCCGTACCAGCCTCCCCGGACAGGCGCCGGGAATGTGGCGACTAGGGGGCTTTTCACAGTAACTTCATTTGAAGCCGACTCGTGACAATAAGCCATTTTCATTTCTTCATGATAAAAAAAATGGACAGAACAGGCTCGAGACGGGACTGAATGGCCTCTTCCTAGCCCCTCGGAATTACCTCTTTAAAAATAACACCGCCTTCAGGATGTGCATTGATTACAGCAGGAACTGGTCGTGCTTCTGCAAATAACACTTGGGAGAGTTTGCAGCATAATAACAGGGATGAAGGAGTTTATTGATAGCGTGTGGCCATCCAGAAGCATACATTTCTAAAAAAAAACCCACCTATTTACTCAGTTCAAAATCTGGTCTCTCTCCAAAGGGTCATGAAGGCCGTCTATTTTATTCATGATTTAAAAAAAAAAAAAAAAATCCCTTTCCCAGCGATGAGCGAGCGGCTCGGCGGGTAAACAGGCCAAGAGACACCGATCCCGTCTCTTTCTTCAAATGAAAGATAAGATCACATAATCGTCGTGGATTTGAAGGGAAGGAACACAGGCCGAAGCTCGCCCCCCCCCCCCCCCCCCAGCCCGAGGTGGCTGCAGATTTTGCCGGATTTCGAAGGCAGAGGGGGAGTGAGTGCTAGCCCGTCGCCACGAGGTGTCAAGCCAGCCGTTGCGGAGCGGAGAGAAACAAAAAAAAAAAAATCAAGCGGATCCAACCGAGGGCAGCGGCCTCCCCGAGGCCCGATTTGGTCGCAGTTAGCGGAGGTGGTCGGACGCGCTCAGCACAGGGGCCCTTCGGTACAGTACAGCTGTGACACCGTCTTGCTCAGCGTAGGACCCAGGTTGCTTGGGGAGGGGGGTGAAAAGAAAATCACAGGTTTAGGAGGTCAGCAACGCACGACACGTAGAGGAAACACTGCCTTTCCCTAGCGCCTTTCGTCACACCGAACGCCCCCCCCCCAACCCCCCTCAAACCTTCTCCCAACGGACAGCTACAACCAATTCCCCCCCCCCCCCCCCCACCGCCCAAGAACGACGGGGAGGACTCCGCTCTTCAACCCCTCTCCCCCACCGCCCTCGTCCAGTGGGGGTCGACCGGCGCTGCCCGAGAGGGCAGAAGGGTTTAAAAGGAGGGCATTCGGGGGCCAGCGTGGCCCTCCCTCGGTGCTGGAGCCGGGGAGCGCCGGCCCGGGTTGCAGGGAGAGCGGGGCTCGAACCCGCGACCTTTCCGCTCCCGGGGTGAGGGGGCCCACGGCTGTCGGGAGACGGGTGGGAGGAAGGGGGGGGGGAACGTCAGTCATACCCCTCGGGCCCAATCGATGGGGAGGGGAGCAGTCTGACTCCGAACATCACCCTGCAAATCCATTCAGATAGTGGGGCACGCACACCATCTGGGTCCAGAGTGGGAGGGGGGGGGGGTTAACCGTTGAGTGTGAGGGGGAGGGGGGGGGGGGGGGAGACTTACCGTTGAGTTTGGGGGAGGTGCGGGGTTACCGTTGGGTGGGGGGGGGTAACTTACCGTTGAGTTTGGTGGTGGTGGGGGGAGATGCTGGGAGGGGGGTTGGGGGGTTCTTACCGTTGAGTTTGGGGGAGGTGGGGGGAGATGCTGGGAGGGGGGTGGGGGGGGGGGGGAAGTTGCTGGGGGGGCTTACTTACCGTTGAGTTTGGTGGTGGTGGTGGGGGGAGGGGGGGGGGGAAGATGCTGGGGGGGGGGGAAAGATGCTGGGTGGGGGGGCTTACTTACCGTTGAGTGTTGCCACATTTAATGTTGCTCAACAACTTCTCCCGCCCTCCGACAGTCGGACAATCCTCATAGGCTCGCATCAGTCTGCCAATCAGAAACACACAGGATGTTAGCCAATCAGAAACACACAGGATGTCAGCCAATCAGAAACACACAGGAGGTCAGCCAATCAGAAGGACCGTTTACTCCGGGATTTTCCCGGCCTGCCTCATGGGTACCTGCGTCGCGACGACTATATCGGTCAAGGCTGAGAGGAGGCACTCCAAGATCGCAGAGCGTTGCAGGGAGCTGGAGGAGGTTACAGAGATAGGGAGTGTTAGTAGGGGCTGGAGGAGGTTACAGAGATAGGGAGGGTTGTAGGGGCTGGAGGAGGTTACAGAGATAGGGAGGGTTGTAGGGGCTGGAGGAGGTTACAGAGATAGGGAGTGTTGTAGGGGCTGGAGGAGGTTACAGAGATAGGGAGTGTTGTAGGGGCTGGAGGAGGTTACAGAGATAGGGAGGTTTGTAGGGGCTGGAGGAGGTTACAGAGATAGGGAGGATTGTAGGGGCTGGAGGAGGTTACAGAGATAGGGAGGGTTGTAGTGGCTGGAGGAGGTTACAGAGATAGGGAGGGGCGTAGGAGCTGGAGGAGGTTAGAGAGATAGGGAGGGTTGTAGGGGCTGGAGGAGGTTACAGAGTTAGGGAGTGCTGTCGGGGCTGGAGGAGGTTACAGAGATAGGGAGGGGCGTAGGAGCTGGAGGAGGTTACAGAGATAGGGAGGGTTGTAGGGGCTGGAAGAGGTTACAGAGATAGGGAGGGCTGTAGGGGCTGGAGGAGGTTACAGAGATAGGGAGGATCATAGGAGCTGGAGGAGGTTACAGAGTTAGGGAGGGTTGTCGGGGCTGGAGGAGGTTACAGAGTTAGGGAGGGTTGTCGGGGCTGGAGGAGGTTACAGAGATAGGGAGGGGCGTAGGAGCTGGAGGAGGTTACAGAGATAGGGAGGGTTGTGGGGGCTGGAGGAGGTAATAGAGATAGGGAGGGGCGTAGGAGCTGGAGGAGGTTACAGAGTTATGGAGGGTTGTCGGGGCTGGAGGAGGTTACAGAGATAGGGAGGGGCGTAGGAGCTGGAGGAGGTTACAGAGATAGGGAGGGTTGTAGGGAGGTGTGGAAGGGGAATACGGAGTCACAGAATCGAAGAGTCCTAGAGCACAGAATGAGGCCAATCGGCCCATTTAATCTGCTCTGACTCTCCGAGGGCTACTACCCCATCCATCCCGCCCTAACCTCCTAATCTGCAATCGCTGGACACTAAGGGACAATTTCGCACGGCCAACCACATAACCTGCACATCTTTGGACTGTGGGAGGAAACCGGAGCACCCGGAGGAAACCCACGCAGACACGGGGAGGGGGGGGGAAGAAA